>NC_083572.1:74607344-74784844 GCF_027579695.1 Neoarius graeffei
GGAGAGAGAGCATTCATTGTGCTGCTCGCTCTACCATTTAACGATGATCTTTGTGCTACGATGCTTTTGGGAAACTCAGGCCTGCTCTGTTTGGTGTCACTGGATGAAACTAATCGATTCTCAGGGTGGTATATTCACTACAGTGATCCAACTCCAAATTTTGTATCAGTTGTGGCCATTGTGGGTCCATGCCAACAAATTCTGGCATGGTCAGCAGGACCAGCTGACAAGTAGAAACATGTTTTTATTGGTTTCTGGAGAAAAAAAATATATTTTTAGGAGCACTCATTGTGTATTTTTCCCTTTTGTTGAATCAGCAGCGGAGCAGTTGGTATGAGTTGGAGAATCTTCTAATTTCTTGGGTCAGTAGCCCATTATTGACGAGCACATATGCACTTCAGATTATAACAACAACATTGTGGATTGCGGTCACACACAGTGTTCAGGCAGACAAAAGGTACTACTTCTATAATCTGCAAGCAGTGCAACCAACCCAGACACATAGCCATGTCCATCAAGCAGAACAGGAAAATCAGTCTTTACTCCAACATAGTTCGAAATTCGCTATAAGGTGAATTTATATTCGCTATTGGGCAGCATGGTGGTGTAGTGGTTAGCACTGTCGCCTCACAGCAAGAAGGTTCTGGGTTCGGGAGCCTTTCTGTGTGGAGTTTGCATGTTCTCCCCATGTCTGCGTGGGTTTCAGCTGGGTGCGGTAGTTTCCCCTACAGTCCAAAGACATGCAGATTAGGTTAACATGGGGCAGCTATGGCCTGAGGTTGGGCTGAAGTGGTCTTGAGCAAGGCGCCTAACCCCCAACTGTTCCCCAGGTGCTGTAGCATGGCTGCCCACTGCTCTGGGTATGTGTGTGTGCGCTCATTACTCACTTGTGTGTGCATGCGTGTGCTCACTGCTTCAGATGGGTTAAATACAGAGGAGGAATTTCACTGTGTGCTTAAGTCTGTGCTTAAGGGTATGTGTGACAAATAAAGGCTTCTTGGCTTGACTTCTACAAGGCTAATGGAAAACTCCAATCATCTGAGGTGAACACCCACATTTCAGAGCTTTACTGGCAAGAAGACTGATGAACTGGGAGATCTTGTGCTCATCTGTTGTCCCCATGAGAGATGAAAAATACAAGGAACACTGAAGAAGAAATCCTTTACAATGGGAAGCTCTCTCTCTCTCTCTCTCTCTCTCTCTCTCTCTCTCTCATTATCTCTAGCTGCTTTATCCTGTTCTACAGGGTTGCAGGCGAGCTGGAGCCTATCCCAGCTGACTACGGGCGAAAGGCGGGGTACACCCTGGACAAGTCGCCAGGTCATCACAGGGCTGACACATAGACACAGACAACCATTCACACTCACATTCACACCTACGGTCAATTTAGAATCACCAGTTAACCTAACCTGCATGTCTTTGGACTGTGGAGGAAACCGGAGCACCCGGAGGAAACCCATGCGGACACGGGGAGAACATGCAAACTCCACACAGAAAGGCCCTCGCCGGCCACGGGGCTTGAACCCGGACCTTCTTGCTGTGAGGCAACAGCGCTAACCACTACACCACCATGCCGCCCACAATGGGAAGCTTCCCCAGAAAACCTTTCTGGCAGATGATTGCTTCGGGACATGCCGGATGGAGAGGAGGGGCGTGTAAGGATGGCCTGCGACACCACAGCAGTGAGTTGTGTCATCCTGGTGTTGAGATTGCTTATCATCTGCTGGTGTTCTAACAATCGCCCCTGTGTGTCGATTGCAGTCTGCTTCGCCTCCTCTGCTGCATCCATGCTGGCGAAATATCCTGTCAGAACGCAGGCACTTATGGATGCAGGTGCAGGGGAGAGCAGGTGCGGCGCAAACTGCAGCTGGAGCCAAATCGTGAGCCAGAAATCGTAGTCAGGAAACGGGTGTGGGTCAATTGATCAGCGAGCAGAGTGATACAGGATAGACAAGGAAACAAGGTCTAAATCAGGAAGTCAGTCAGGAAACCAAACGGCTCGGTAAATTCAGGTACGGGACACAGAATGATACGTCGCATTGACTGAGAGTGAGAGCTTATATAGGGGAAGTAATTGGAGGCAGGTGCAGTCTTTAATATTTTGGTGACGGAGGGCGCTGTGAATGTTGGGAGGTGCAGTCTGGAGTGGTCATGTTTGGAGGCTGCTCCAAACTCTGGTTTTCAGTGCTGTTACTGACAGTAAGACAATACAGTTGATCATGTGTTCTTTTTTTCATGGACCCAACAAAAACAAAACAAACAAAAAAAACCAAGCAAAAAATCAGATTCATTTCTATTTCTTGTCAACATTATAAGATACATTTTAGCATCTAAGTCAAGTCAAGTTTATTTGTATAGCACTTTTAACAACAGACATTGTCACAAAGCAGCTTTACAGAAATTTAAAGACAAAACATGAGCTAATTTTATCCCTAATCGATCCCCAATGAGCGAGCCTGTGGCGACGGTGGCAAGGAAAAACTCCCTCAGACGACACGAGGAAGAAACCTCGAGAGGAACCAGACTCAAAAGGGAACCCATCCTCATTTGGGTGATAACAGATGTGATTATAAATAACTCATTTCTATTTATTCAGTGACCTGTAGAGTCAAAGTATAACTGTGAAACCAGGAAATTCATTATAGTTTTAACATGAAGTCAGTTTCGTTGACGTTATAAACTCTTCACTGATGGAAACTTGAGTGCAAAACTGTTCATGACAACTGCAGTCCTAAAGTTAGCAAGTTGACTGTAGTCCTCAGGCATAAAAGCATTACTGTAAGAGTCCAGAGCGTCTTCCAAGTGGGACTTTCAACTGTCCATATGGGGCCGTCCTCCACAGGAGCGATGCGATGAGACTCCAACTAGACACAGGGCATCAGGATGGATCAGGCAGGTCTGAGGAGCGGAAGATCTCAGTTACAAATCTAACTGAGACTTGTTCTGTGAAAATAACTAATTAGTTAGTTGTGATAATGCACAATAAACACTTTATTAAAATCTTTTTTACAGTGATGTAAGTGATTACCACTGTCGCCTCACAGCAAGAAAGTTCTGGGTTGGAGCCCGGCGGCTGACAGGAGCCTTTCTGTGTGGAGTTTGCATGTTCTCCCCATGTCTGTGTGCGTTTCCTCCGGGTGCGCCGGTTTCCCCCACAGTCCAAAGACATGCCGTTAGGTTAACATGGGAGGGCCTTGGGCTAAAGTGCCCAAGAGTGGCGGCGTGCACATACGCAGCGACTTTGCTCTCCAATGATGAACTAAATTTCGTTGTACATTTGTGCAGTGACAATAAAGGTATTATATTCTATATAAACTACTGAGCATAAATTAATGACCTACTATCACATCTCATTAGTCTTAATTGTTCATGTTAGGCCTTTAGGTTCTAGATTGCATAAAGTGACTTCTGCAGTTTATAACATGAAATAAAAGCTCTTGGTGTTCAGCTTGGTGGTGTTAGCTGCCAGGGAGAAGGGCTGTGAAAGGTAGGAAAAACAAACAAACAAACAAATGAAAAGTTGTGCAGAGCACAATACTTGCGAAAATCACAAAGAAATGGAAGTTATGGCCGATTAAGTGTTTTTACAAGATTTGACCTGGTGACCTTGACCTTTGACCTTGACCCACCAAAAACTAATGATGTCTTTGTGTAACCCTAGTGAGTTGTCCTGTGCATTTTGGTGAAGATTGGTCAAGAAATGACAACGCTCGGGCACAAACAAACAAACAAACAAACAAACAAACAAACAAACAAACAGACAGATCAACATACTTGCAAAAATCTCCAATTTTTGCAAGTAACAAACAAACAAAGAAACAAACAAACAAATTGTCTCTGTTCACTTCTGAGTTCATGATGCTGTCAATAAACACAAACTCACCAACACCATTGTTGGAAAAACAGACCCAACGTCCTCTGAGCTTTATGGAGGACTTTCACGTGATGTCATTGCAACTGTGGATTTGTTTATGCAGCCGTGTTGCCGGGTGAGCTTTGTGTTTGACAACGACCAGCACAAGTGTGCGCAAGTGATTGTAAGCCTAATTCAGTACATCTGCAGATAAACTTGTCGAAGTTACATCTAAAAGAACAATGCCAGAGACCTGTAGTGCTTTTGGATGTAATAACAGATGTGGAGATAAGCCTGGTTTAACTTTTCACCACTTCCCGGTGAATACAAAAAAATGAGAAAAATGGTGAGCTGCAGTTAAAAAGGAAGACTGGATTTCAGTGTGTGTGGAAAACATTTTATATCAGGTTAGTGTGAAAGCTCTGTGCAATGCTAAAATGTATATCTGGATGTAGGCTTTGGATTCAATATACAGTAGACCCCCGCCTATTCGCAGTTCAGTATTCGCGAATTCACATATTCACAGGATTTTATATAGAACATATCTCCTATACATTCGTGGAAATCTCAGCGATTCGCGGTCATTTGCGGCGAACATATCGAACGTTTACGCACTGCTACATTCTCAGAGCCGAATGCTCGCTCGCTCTTGGCTGAAGTTTGAATGGCGGGCTGCTGCTCATTGGCTGATACGAATGAGCGCATTGTACAGTACAGTCTCGCGGTTCCCGTAGTTCAGACTTGTTCACGTGTTGTGCGTTCTTGGTATTTTTGAATAATTTTTACGCCCTACAATGGCTCCTAAACGCTCTGCATCTTCTAAGGCTCCTGCCAAGGAACCTAAGCGCCAGAAGAAGGTAATGATGCTGCAGGAGAAGGTAGGACTTCTCGATATGCTAAAGTAAGGGAAGAGTTTTGCGGCAGTGGCTCGTCACTACGGCATCAACGAGAGTACCGTGCGCTACATAAAGAGCAGTTTTATGGGGGGGGGTTACAAGTATTCGCGATTTTGGCTTATTTGCGGCCATGTTCGGTCCCTAACCCCCGCGAATACTGAGGGCTTACTGTATTTTATTAGATCTAATGCTTGGCTCAACTGGCAGCATGTTTATTATGTATTGATAAGGTAGATGGGGCTAAACACCATAAAATATGCAAGCACTAGGTTCTGGCTTGTTTATTACTGTTAGAAGTCCATGTTTGAGCTTATCTTTGTCATAATAAGGTATTTTTATCAGGAATTTCCCATAATGCGGCACGGTGGTGTAGTGGTTAGCACTGTTGCCTCACAGCAAGAAGGTCCTGGGTTTGAGCCCAGCGGCTGGCGAGGGCCTTTCTGTGTGGAGTTTGCATGTTCTCCCCATGTCCGTGTGGGTTTCTTCCGGGTGCTCTGGTTTCCCCCACAGTCCAAAGACATGCAGGTTAGGTTAACTGGTGACTCTAAATTGACTGTAGGTGTGAATGTGAGTGTGAATGATTGTCTGTGTCTATGTGTCAGCCCTGTGATGACCTGGCGACTTGTCCAGGGTGTACCCCGCCTTTCGCCCGTAGTCAGCTGGGATAGGCTCCAGCTTGCGTGCGACCCTGTAGGACAGGACAAGCGGCTACAGATAATGGATGGATGAATTTCCCTTAACATTCTGGCATGAAACCCAAGGTACTTTATAGTTACCTTCACCTTAATTTCATATATGTGCCCCAAGCAAATTAAGCGCCAGTATTTGGTCTGAAATGACCAAATACTTTTTTCTCTCATTTTGAATAATACATCTTATTTTTATATTTTAAAGAGGACATCCAGTGTCTTGCAAAAGTATGCATCCCCCTTTGTGTTTGTCCTGTTTTGTCGCATTATAAGCTGAAAGTAAAATGGATTGGGGGGGGGGGGGGGGGGGGGGTTAGCACCATTTAATTTACCCAACATGTCTACCACTTTAAAGGTGCAAATTGTTTTCTTATTGTGACACAAACAATAATAAAGATGAAAAAACAGAACTCTGGAATGTGCATAGGTATTCAACCGCCCCCCCAAAAAAAGTCAATCTTTTGTAGAGCCACCTTTTGCTACAATTACAGCTGCAAGTCTCTTGGGGTATGTCTCTATTAGCGTAGCACATCTAGCCACTGGGATTTTTGCCCATTCCTCAAGGCAAAACTGCTCCAACTCATTCAAGTGAGATGGGTTGTGTTGGTGTACAGTAGAGCCCTGCACTCCTGTGGGAGTCCTGCGGGACCCGCGGGACCCGACGCAAAGCAGTGCGGCGCGGGACAAATTTTGAAAGCTTATTGCGGGCGGGAGGGGGAGTGCACAATGCGGGTGCGGGCGGGAGAGGTGATAAGCTGCAGTCCCGCTAACTAAAAACGTGTTTAAAATAAAATTTATAAATTATTAATTTATGTCTATCGTATATAATTTGTGCTGAATATTTTATTTGGCATTAATAAAAATATTTTAAGATGCCTAAATTTGCGGATGTGGTCTAATCTCGCATACGTTTCCGATTCCTTTCTGCTCTTCCGTGTTTGAGATCTCCGATCATGGCAGAAGAGCAGAGCTCCTCTAGTGAAGCTCACAGTGCTTCAGAAGTAAGTGCTGCTTTAAAAAGAGGTACATTTACCGTTAAAAAGTCGAGTATTAGTCATAAGTATTAAAAAAAGTATTAAAAAGTATTAACTAGTATTAAAAAGGACTGTGTATCGCACAGATTGTTCAATTTAAAGCGAGAAATAGACAGTGTATAATCTGAGGAGCTGGTTGTGGTTGCGCAGCACTTCATATGAGAGGAGAATGAAATCGCGGTTGGAATCATAACGCCACAGACTCGGAAGTGGGAGTGCGAGTGCGCAAAGCGAGAGCTGTCAATCAAAGCGAGAGCTGTCAATCAAAGCGAGAGCTGTCAATCATGAGTGCATGCAGCGCTCAACTTGGAATGTGTCAGCAGAATGTCAGAGTCTAAACAATAAACTTACAATAAATGAAGGATCGGTCAGTGGAGAGCTCAGCTAAGCTCAGCATGTTTAATTCCCCAAGCCAATGACAAGAACTTTCGTGAGAAATAACGCGAATGTCTGCATCATGTGGGATTTGCGGGCGGGAGCGGGACAAAATATGGCAGGCGCGGGCGGGAGCGGGACTGAAAATCATAATTCTTTGCGGGAGCGGGCGGGAGCAGGACTGCACAATGCGGGACCAGGCGGGAGCGGGACTGAAAATTCTGTTCCGCGCAGACCTCTAGTGTACAGCAATCAAGTTATGCCACAGATTCTCAATTGGACTGAGGTCTGGGCTTTGACTAGGCCATTCCAAGACATTTAAATATTTCCCTTGAAATCACTCCAGTGCAGCTTTAGCAGTATGTTTAGGGTCATTGTCCTGCTGGAATATGAACCTTTGTCCCAGTCTCAAACCTCTGGCTGACTCGAACAGGTTTTCCTCCAGAATTGCCCTGTATTTAGTGCCATCCATCTTTCCTTCAGTCCTGACCAGCTTTCCTGTCCCTGAAGATGCATGATGCTGCCACCACCATGCTTCACTGTAGGAATGGTGTTCTCAGGATGTTGGGTTTGCGCCACACATGGCATTTCCCATGATGGCCAAAAAGTTCAATTTTAGTCTCATTTGACCAGAGAATCTTCTTCCATGTGTTTGGGGAGTCTGCCACATGCTGTTGGGCAAATTTCAAATTTGTTTTCTTAAGCAATGACTTTTTTTCTGGCCACTCTTCCATAAAGCCCCACTCTGTGGAGTGTGCAGCTTAAAGTGGTCCTATGGACAGATACTCCCATCTCCACTGTGGATCTTTGCAGCTCCTTCAGTGTTATCTTTGGTGTCCTTGTTGCATCTCTGATTAATGCCCTCCTTGCCTGGTCTGTGAGTTTTGGTGGGCGGCCTTCTCTTGTCAGGTTTGTAGTGGTGCCATATTCTTTCCATTTTGCTATAATGGATTTAATGGTGCTCCATTCAAAGTTTGGGATGTTTTTATAACCCAACCCTGATCTATACTTCTCCACAACTTTGTCTCTGACCTGTTTGGAGGCTCCTTGGTTTTCATGTTGCTTGCTTAGTAGTGTAGCAGAGTCAGGGTCCTCTGGAACAGGGTGATTTATACAGACATCATGTGACAGATCATGTGACACTTTGATTGCACACAGGTGGATCTTAATCAACTAATTATGTGACTTATGAAGTGAATTGGCTGGACCAGCTCTTATTTAGGGGTTTCATACAAAAAGGGGTGAATACTTATGTACACTCCAGATTTCTGTTTTTTCATCTTAGTTATTGTTTGTGTCATAGTAAAAAAAAAAAAAAATTGCGCCTTTAAAGTAGTAGGCATGTTGTGTAAATCAAACGGTGCTAACCCCCCAAAATCCATTTTAATTCCAGCTTATAATGCGACAAAACAGGACAAACACCAAGGGGGATGAATACTTTTGCAAGACACTGTATACCACCTCCCATCTGAGTATCTCCACCCACGGCTTGAGAGAAAGTTGTGAAGTGGCACCATTTTTTCTCACAAGCACTGGACTCGCTAGCGTTATATCAAAGTGAGCTAAGCGTGGGAATTTGTTGTCAGCTGCACAGAGCAGTACACATCATTACACCGACCCCCAGCCTCAGAGCACAGAAGAAGTGAGTGGACTGAATTTATTTTTGATGGCAAACAGTCAACTAACACCTGTTTGTGTGCGCTAATCACTTCTGTGTCTGACTGCTTTACCAACCTGGTTCAGTATAGCGCAGGACTAGCAGTGAAATTGTTCCTAAAAGAGGGATCAATCCCAACTGTCTGTGGCAAAACTGCAGACGAGGGAAATGTAAGTATTTTAACAATAATTATGCATTTGTTTTCTTTGGCCAATCAAATCTGTACAGTCCTCAAGTCGAGGACTCGAGCCAATGACTGACACACACACACACACACACACACACACACACACACACACACACACACACACACACACACAGGGGAGAGACAAGAGACGACAGTCGGAGAAATAGTCAGAGAGAAGTAATTTCACATGGTGTGCTCTAAAAAGAGAAAAGTAGACAATGAAAACATTTTAGCTCAAGAATGGACTGACTCTTACATGTTCATTCTTCCCGCAGGCAGTTCAAAACCAGTATAGCTCATATGTTCCAAGACTGTGGCTATAATAATAATAATAATAAGAAACCTTTATTCGTCACATGCACACTTCAAGCACAGTGAAATTCATCCTCTGCATTTAACCCATCTGAAGCAGTGAACACATGCTCAGAGCAGTGGGCAGCCACACCAGAGCGCCCGGGGAGCAGTCAGGGGTTCGGTACCTTGCTCAAGGGCACCTCAGCCCAAGGCCACCCCATGTTAACCTAACTGCATGTCTTTGGATTGTGGGGGAAACCGGAGCACCCGGAGGAAACCCACGCAGACACGGGGAGAACATGCAAACTCCACACAGAAAGGCCCTCGCCGGCCGCTGGGTTCGAACCCGGAACCTTCTTGCTGTGAGGCAACCGTACTAACCACTACACCACCGTGCCGCCATATGTTAATAACATGTTAATAAATATAGTTGAGGTTGTTATACAATGTTGTTGTTGAGCAACAACAACAATAATACTACTACTACTACTACTACTAATAATAATAATAATAAATATAGTTGAGGTTGCTAAAGGGGATATATGATGCATTTTTCAATTATTTTATATTATTCCCTGAGATGCTTTTGAAAACTTTGTGAGCTTTTTTTTTTTTAAATATTCTGGTTCTAACAATCTTAAGAAAATAACGTTATAAACTTAAAAAGTGTTGGGGCTTTAAACCATTCCCTGCTTTTATTTATTCTATTAATCGATAATCATAGAAGATTGATAATTGGACTTTGTATTGATTATTGAATAGAAAAAGAATAAGTTGACTACATTCAAGCAATTATCTAATCTACAAAAACAAGCAAACAAATCATCATATTTCTGAATTATAATACATAGGATAGACTGGTAGGTTATTTATTGAGATTTGTTTTATTTGTTAATTGACTGAATTAATTTGTTAATTTATGCAATGTATACTTTTGTATTTATGACCTATTAAATACATATCTAATAATCTTAAAAGTGCATATCCTGGACCAAATTCGTTTTTTTTTTTTATATGAAAGTATGTCCCTTTACACACTCATCCAGAAGGGTAATTTTGCACAAGGCCATCTGTCTACAGCAGAAAAAAATAAAATAACAAAACGCGTCTGGAAAAATCCCAAGGGAGTCTGGAGCCAGATTCGTGACGTCACCTGCAGAAGCGCCAGCAGGCTGCGAGAGCTTTGCACGGTTTCAGTGCACAGCCTGTGTACACCAAGTTTAGCAGCTCGCGATTTTACATTGAAATATGGAATTGTCACCTGAGCGCAATGTGGAAAACGATGAGTACTAATCCCATCAAGATTGGTGTTGCTACACCCTCCTACGATACATCTGTTAACCATTTTAATAATTACGTGATGGCGTTGAAGAAATTTGCAGAAAACCACCAGGTCGTTTTCTCACAAACAAACCAGTGTTGACGTAGGATTCAGAGGAAGGCGTCCCGCACGCGACGTCACGAAAATCAGTGTTTGCCGGGAAATCCAAATGCCAAGTTTTTTCAGAGGCGGACCAATTCGCCTCAAATGGCTTGATTTCAACCGAATTTTTCTGGTATTGCGCAAGGTAAAAAAATTGCACAAAATGCAAAATTTGACAGATATTTGACCAAAGTTTAATATAAAATAGGAGAATTACATTGATCTTGCTCCTGAATTTACCCGTGATATGCACTTTAACCTTCTGTCCAAAATCTCTGAGAATGATGGGGATATTATCAGCATGATTAGGCAAATTTGCACTGAACTGATCAGGACTAGTTCTACAATAATATAACTTAATATAAATGATAACTAACTTGTTAGTAACCATGGCTACTGGTTTACACCATGTAATATTTAGCCTAACTTGATAGTAACTCTGTTATTAGCATAAGTGCCTAATTATATTATAGATTTTTTTTTTTTTCTGTGGGGTAATTATATTCAGGAAAACCCTCAACAGTGAGTCATGTATGTTAAAAAAAAAAGTACAAACTGTAAAACAACAAAATGTCCGTATTCTCCTGAGGGGAAGCCTGCGGTGATTCCACTCTGTCTTCTGCTCTTTTGCTTCTCAGATATTATCACCTGCCTCATACTGTTTCAGCTGAGGAAGTCCATAAATTTCTACATTAAACTTTACAGTCTGTCATTGTCAGGGACGGGACCATGTCCATGTCCTCACTGAGAAAAAGACAGGAGGCTGAACTGGAGGTAGCAGAGATGAAAATGCTGAGATTTCCATTAGGAGTGATAAAGTTGGACAGGATTAGAAATAGAGGGATGGGACATGTAGGACATTCTGGAGACTATAAGTGAGAGCGGCGAGATTGAAATGGTTTGGACACGTACAGAGGAGGGATCCAGGGTATGTTGGGAAAAGAGTGTTGGAGATGGAGTTGCCAGGCAGAAGGAAAAGAGGAAGACCAAAGATGAGATTTATGGATGTGGTGAAGGAGGACATGAGGACAGTTGGTGGTACAGAAAAAGATACAGAAGACGGGAGGAGATGGAGGGACGTCATCTGCTGTGGCGACCCCAAACAGGAAAGAAGAAGTAGAAGAGGGACAGGACCATGCCCTGTCTCACACTGACACCTGTACATCGACAGCCTTTTGCGTTTCACATGTGAATTTCTTGTGAAAATGGTTTGATTTATTCATTCCCTTACAGAAAAACACATGCATTTCCCATGTATTTCACATGTGATCACATGTTACCACATGTGGAATACATGGTATCAGATTTTGTAACGGGCGGCACGGTGGTGTAGTGGTTAGCGCTGTCGCCTCACAGCAAGAAGGTCCGGGTTCGAGCCCCGTGGCCAGCGAGGGCCTTTCTGTGCGGAGTTTGCATGTTCTCCCCGTGTCCGCGTGGGTTTCCTCCGGGTGCTCCGGTTTCCCCCACAGTCCAAAGACATGCAGGTTAGGTTAACTGGTGACTCTAAATTGAGCGTAGGTGTGAATGTGAGTGTGAATGGTTGTCTCTGTCTATGTGTCAGCCCTGTGATGACCTGGCGACTTGTCCAGGGTGTACCCCGCCTTTCGCCCGTAGTCAGCTGGGATAGGCTCCAGCTTGCCTGCGACCCTGTAGAACAGGATAAAGCGGCTAGAGATAATGAGATGAGATTTTGTAACGTGTTACCATGTAGAGCACATGCGTAAAACATTCCCACATGTGATTCACATAAAATTGGGCCAAAACCACATGTTTCCCATGTGCAAAACACATTTTCCACATATTTCACATGTGAGAAATCACATGTGAAGTTCATGTGGTTTTTCTGTAAGGGTTATTACATTATTCTCACCACTGTGAAGACTTAGTGTGTGTATATAATGACGTAAATAAATACAGGAAAACTCATGTCCCTTATTGACTCAATAAGGCAAGCCGCATTGTATTTTTCAATACAAGGTGAACAGGAATGTATCCGTACAGCACTTTTTGTTTCTCAAAGTAAACTGTAAAAAAATTGATGGCAGAATTAGGAAGTGCATTATGTCTGAGCGAGTTTATTGGCCTGTATCTTGGTTCTACTCATCTGTCTCAGCATTTCCCTCAGCACTGATGTGTTTGCAGTTTCTCATGTCCTGCAGTTATGTCGTAGCCAGTGTTTGTTTTTCTGTTGTGTGAGGGTAACGTGGCTGGACGCTGCTTTGTCCTCATAATGTCACTTTAGCTAAAGGAAGTAGGAGACTGCTGACCGCAGGGAGGATGTCCACCCCTGCCTGGGCTCTGTCCACTCTCTGTCCACTCTCATTCATGTCCCACGAGACAACAGTTACACACCTATTGACCTACATACACCCTGTACACTGGAGGGGAATCAGTTTTAAGTGGACTACTGAGGTAAGAGCAGCTATAATCACTGTGAGTAACTGTCTAAAAAAGTCTTGCTTATTTTTTGGAAGTCTATTACTTATAATAATCTTCACTTCATATATTTTCCATTTTATGGGACCCTTTGGGGAGAAAAACTTCAGTTTAAAATCAGTGTAATGTAAAACTCACCCTGAGAAAAATACGTTTGAAATACATTAATCTATTCATTCACTGGTTTTTGAAAAACAACAACAACAACAACAACAACAACATGATTTGGCACAAACACGATGCTGAAATCCTTCACAAATACAGTACTTGCACTTGATACCCACTGCCCTCATCTGACAAGTGTAACTGCTAGAGTCAATGAAAACAATAAATGACAATAAAATTCTTTGAAAGTCCACAAAGTTCATTTATGTAATAATACGGTATGTAATAATGCTTTTATGGCAACTGAAATGTAATAAAATTGCTTTTATATAGAATAATCCCATTAAAGAGGTCTACTTAAAAACAAACAGACAAAACAATTTGGGTTATCATACCTACTATGGTGAAGCATCATTCTTACAATTTATACAAATGTGTGTGTGTGTGTGTGTGTGAGAGAAAGAGAGAGAGAGAGAGAGAGAGAGAGAGAGAGAGAGAGAGAGAGAGAGAGAACTAACCATTAGAGGTCGCTATTGTTTCACTATAAAATCAGCTTCCATCGAACACAAATATCTGCTTTTTTCCTGACAGGAAAAAGGTCATGTCTTCAATGGGAATTTTGAATTAATGACTGTCACAGACATTATATTCATATACTTCTGAAATAATAATAATAATAATAATAATAATAATAATGGTCGCAGGCAAGCTGGAGCCTATCCCAGCTGACTACGGGCAAAAGGCGGGGTACACCCTGGACAAGTCGCCAGGTCATCACAGGGCTGACACATAGAGACAACCATTCACACTCACATTCACACCTACGGTCAATTTAGAGTCACCAGTTAACCTAACCTGCATGTCTTTGGACTGTGGGGGAAACCGGAGCACCCGGAGGAAACCCACGCGGACACGGGGAGAACATGCAAACTCCGCACAGAAAGGCCCTCGCCGGCCACGGGGCTCGAACCCGGACCTTCTTGCTGTGAGGCAACAGCGCTAACCACTACACCACTGTGCTGCTCTATGATTATTATTATTATTATTATTATTATTAGTTGTTGTTGTAATTACTTTTGCTGTTTTAAAATACTCGTAGACGTTGTGATCTTCCAAACCAGTATCACAGAATGAATGCTGTTAAAGCCCATTGTCTTCCGATTGTTGTGTGGCATTTCTCCTTTGCTGTGGCCTTTCCAGTCTGGCTTTTATTCCCATGACATTACTGAATGTACCCATATCAAAGTAGTAAATGACCTCCTTTGTGCTGCCGATTCTTGGTTCGTTATGTCCTACTATTCCATCTTCCAGTAGTTTTTGATAATGCTGTTCACAACATTTTACTTCCAGCTGTTCAGTGTTACTTAGTACTGCTTTAGCTTAACTCAGATTCTACCCAACAGACAGCACTAGCTTCAGCAGCACAGTGGTGTAGTGGTTAGCACTGTCACCTCACAGCAAGAAGGTTCTGGGTTTGAGCCCAGTGGCTGGTGGGGGCCTTTCTGTGTGGAGTTTGCATGTTCTCCCCGTGTCTGCATGGGTTTCCTTCACATGCTCCAGTTTCCCCCACAGTCCAAAGACATGCAGGTTAGGTTAACATGAGGCAGCCATGGCCTGAGGTTGGGCTGAAGTGCTGAAGCGAGCAAGGCACCTATTGGGGCTTTTCCACTACCAACGTGGCTGAGTTGGGCTGAGTTGAGCTGAGTGGGGCTGTTGGGGTTGCATTTCGACTACAACCACGCTGAACCGTGCTGGCTGGAAGTGGGTGGACACATTGGGTGGAGTTAGCGAAAGTGGGTGGACGTCACGTGATGTCATTAGGTGGCGCAAACAGTGACATCAATGACCTTTTAAGCGGTAGTCTCACGACCCGGATAGTAAACAATAAACTGGCTGGCCTTTCCTCGCTTGGGTTGGTCTTCCATCTTCTAGTTTTCTGATCTTCTTCTTCTTCTTTGTCGTAATTCTTCTTCTTCCGGGTTTACGGTGTTTACAGATCCCAGCGTGCTCGCAGGGCGTGTGTGGGCATGTGAGGACACTCCTCACATGTGAGCCCCACTCGGCTCGGTTGAGCTCACTTCAGCCCCACTCCAAAACCATGCGAGTTTTGGGTGCTGAGCAGGGCTGAAGTGAGCTCAGTCATGCTGCTCTGAGGTAGTCGAAACGCGAGCCGTGTTGGGCTGAAGTGAGCTGAAAAAGGGTAGTGGAAAAGGCCCATAATGGGCCCATAACTCCCAACTGCTCCCCAGGCGCTGTAGCATGGCTGCCCACCACTCTGGGTATGTGTGTGTGTGCTCATTACTCACGTGTGTGTGCATGTGAATGTTCACTGCTTCAGATAGGTTAAATGCAGAGGAAGAATTTCACTGTGTGCTTAAATCTGTGCTTGAGTGTATGTGTGACAAATAAAGGCTTCTTCTTCTTCTATGTTGTTACTGTTTGTCAGGGTGTCCCATATGGTTTCATCCTTGGCCCTCTTCAAGGTAGGCCCACAGTCTTGCCTTGGGTTGTGTTATTCAATAAACAGGGCTTACAGTTTAATTCATAAACATATGGTACAGTACTGTACAGAAGTCTTAGGCACCTGATATATAGTACAAACCTTGTTATAGATTTTTATTTTATGACTTCCATATTGGGCGGCACGGTGGTGTACTGGTTAACACTGTCGCCTCACACCAAGGAGGTCTGGGTTCACAGCAAGGGCCTTTCTGTGCGGAGTTTGCATGTTCTCTCCGTGTCCGTGTGGGTTTCCTCCGGGTGCTCCGGTTTCCCCCACAGTCCAAAGACATGCAGGTTAGGTTAACTGGGGACTCTAAATTGACCGTAGGTGTGAATGTGAGTGTGAATGGTTGTCTGTGTCTATGTGTCAGCCCTGTGATGACCTGGCGACTTGTCCAGGGTGTACCCCGCCTTTTGCCCGTAGTCAGCTGGGATAGGCTCCAGCTTGCCTGCGACCCTGTAGAACAGGATAAAGTGGCTACAGATAATGAGATGAGATGAGACTTCCATATTATCAGGTCAGTATGGAAACATTTTAGATTCAAAACATTTAGTTTTCTCATCTCATCTCATTATCTCTAGCCACTTTATCCTTCTACAGGGTTGCAGGCAAGCTGGAGCCTATCCCAGCTGACTACGGGCGAAAGGCGGGGTACACCCTGGACAAGTCGCCAGGTCATCACAGGGCTGACACATAGACACAGACAACCATTCACACTCACATTCACACTACGGTCAATTTAGAGTCACCAGTTAGCCTAACCTGCATGTCTTTGGACTGTGGGGGAAACCGGAGCACCCGGAGGAAACCCACGTGGACACGGGGAGAACATGCAAACTCCACACAGAAAGGCCCTCGCCGGCCCCAGGGCTCGAACCCAGGACCTTCTTGCTGTGAGGCGACAGCGCTAACCACTACACCACCGTGCCGCCCCACATTTAGTTTTCCATACACAAAATGAAATGTTGCAGAAAAATGTTTGTAGGTCAGCGAAGAAAGCAGCATATTATGTAAGAGACACTTTTCAGACATAAAACATTCTGAAGGTTGCTGGGTTTTGCTGCAAAAATAAGAAGCAATTGTGTCAGTCAAAGTGTCCAGAAGAACCGTGACTGGTTCTGCAACATGCTTAGTAAATCTTACCAGATAATATCCTTATCAAAATTGTAGTTGAGGTTATGGATGGATATGAAGCAAACTAATATGAAGTTTGCTTCATATTAGTTTGGTTGCTGCATTGGGCGGCACAGTGGTGCAGTGGTCAACACTGCCACCTCACAGCAAGAAGGTTCTTGGTTCAAACCTCGTGGTTGACTGGGGCTTTTCTTTGTGGGGTTTTCATGTTCTCCCTGTGTCTGTGTGGGTTTCCTGCCACAGTCTAAAGACATATGGATTCTAAATTGCCCATAGATGTAAGTGTGAATGTCTGTTTGTCTCTGTGTTAGCCCTGTGATGGATTGGTGGCCTGCCCAGGGTGAACCCTGCCTTTTGCCCAAAGTTGGCTGGGATTGGTTCCAGCTTTCTTCCCAACCCTGACAGATAAGCGACATAGATAATGAATGGATAAAGGATTGTCACATCAAATATCGACTTTATTTCATTTATCATTATTTACTGCTCTTTACAGTATTTTTAAAATTATAAATATTACTTTCATTATTTCAAAGCATCTTTGCTCTACAGCATTTCTTTGCATGTATCAAAGACTTTTGCACTGTACCATTTTACACCCAGATCTACTTCAATATGCTCTTTGTAGCTAGAGGTTACATGCTTGGATATCGCTTAGCAACACCAAAGTGGAGAGCAAGCGTTCAGGTAAACAAAACCCTCGACAAGGCCAAGCACAAAAGTTTTAGCTGTCTATAGCGCTTAATCACTTTTTCCTTTTCGAAAAGAATTGTCAACGTAGTTTTCTAAGTTTACTTTAGGCTCATTTTTACAAGAAAAAAAAGATTTTATCACAAAGGCATTAACTTTCAGCGGACGGTATTTGGATCTTCGTGTCCAAACATGGCGACTTCGCAAGGTACGTACATGGGAAAACCCTTGAAAAAGCACTTATTGTAATTCTAACAGCACAAAGCAGCTCCATAATAAAAGTTTTCAAGGTATATAGTTGTTTTTGTAAGTTTTGGCTACATTTGAAGATATAAGTGGCGGCACGGTGGTGTAGTGGTTAGCGCTGTCGCCTCACAGCAAGAAGGTCCGGGTTCGAGCCCCATGGCTGGCGAGGGCCTTTCTGTGTGGAGTTTGCATGTTCTCCCCGTGTCCGCGTGGGTTTCCTCCGGGTGCTCCGGTTTCCCCCACAGTCCAAAGACATGCAGGTTAGGTTAACTGGTGACTCTAAATTGACCGTAGGTGTGAATGTGAGTGTGAATGGTTGTCTGTGTCTATGTGTCAGCCCTGTGATGACCTGGCGACTTGTCCAGGGTGTACCCCGCCTTTCACCCGTAGTCAGCTGGGATAGGCTCCAGCTTGCCTGCGACCCTGTAGAACAGGATAAAGCGGCTAGAGATAATGAGATGAGATGAGATGAGATGAAGATATAAGTGAACAATTTACCACGATGATAACACAAAACTCAGCTTTCCTCCTCTCAGCTCTTTCTGCTTTATCAGCGGTGTGTGTATATGTGACAAATAAAGGCTTCTAATTCGAAAAATCTCATCAGAAATTTTCTGTAACCGTGTGATTTTTTACTGGCAACCAAGTACACGCATCAACAGACTTCACTTTTATGAAGTTTAAATCTCACTCGGCTAGATAACACATATGCAGTACTAACACGGACACTAGTAAACAATCCCGCTGCCATAGCAATGGGATTCTTGCTGTCTAAAAAGACTGCTTTTCTCAGTAAATAAAAATTAACAAAAGCATGTCACATGAAATGATCTATGAGCTGTGGATGCGCTGTAATATGTATGTGTTGTCATTGCGCTAAACTGTTTATTTATATCTTCAAAATGTAGCCAAACCTGACATGTCCTGGAAGATCTTGACACGCTTCTTTCCATTGAAGACGTCAGCGAAACTATAGACCACATTTCTTCCGGCAAGGCCCCTGGCATGGATGGCATCCCTTCCGAAGTCATAAAATGTGCTAAGCCAACCCTTTTACAACCTTTGCACAAGCTCCTCTGCCTTTGTTGGGAGCAAGGCAACCTGCCTCAAGAACTAAGGGATGCCTGCATGATCATCCTGTATAAGCACAAAGGCAACCAAGGAGACTGTAACAATTATCGTGACATTTCACTCCTTGTGATTATCGGGAAGATTTTTGCATGTGTAGTTCTGCCTTGCCTCCAGCAGTTGGCTAGTCAAGTTTATCCAGAATCTTAATGTGGTTTCAGATCTGGAAGATCAACTGTTGACATGATATTCTCCATCCGCCAACTACAAGAAAAATGTCATGAGCAGCAACAGCCATTGTTCATTGCATTCATTGACTTAACCAAGGCCTTCGACCTTGTCAGCAGAGCGGGCCTTCTAGCAGTGCTCAAGAAGATTGGCTGCCCTCTGAGACTACTAAACTTGATCACCTCCTTTCACGAAGACACATATACCACCATTCATGTAAACGGTGCGACATCTGACACCTTTCTCGTCTTAAGTGGTGTGAAGTAATGGTGCGTTCTGCCTCCCACCCTTTTTGGGATTTTCTTTTCGGTTCTCCTCCAGTACGCTTTTGCTGAGTCAGCCGAGGGTGTATACCTCCACACCAGGTCTGACGGATGCCTATTCAACCTTGCCCGTCTATGAGCAAAGACCAGGGTGAGAACTCTGTGCATCCGTGAACTCCTCTTTGCGGATGATGCAGCCCTAGTCTCCAACAGAGAGGCTCAACTCCAAGAGCTACTGGACAAATTTTCCAAAGCCTGCGCTGACTTTGGTCTAACCATCAGTCTCAAGAAGACCAAGATACTAGCACAAGGCATGCCAGCCTCTCCTTGCATGGAAATCGATGGTTCCTCTATCGAGGTGGTCAATGACTTCACCTATCTGGGTTCAACAATAACGGACAACCTCTCCCTTGACAATGAGGTACGCAAATGCATAGCCAAGGCTGCAGGTGCAATGGCAAGACTTCGGGATCGTGTCTGGGAAAACAGTTACCTCACAGTTAAGACTAAAGTATTGGTCTATCAGTCTTGCATTCTCTCCATACTCCTCTATGCTAGTGAAACATAGACCACCTATGCCAAGCACGAAAAGAGGCTAAATAGAATAGAGAATAGAATGCCTTTATTGTCACTATACACATGTACAATGAGATTAAAGCATCTCCAATAACAGTGCAAAACAGCGTGTAGAGTGAGAGAGAGAGAGGAAGGGGGGGAAGTGTGTAAGGGGGGTAAGGTGTACAGTCCTGAGGTGTATGTGTTGTGTTACACATTATGGAGTGAGGTATTGCTCATTGCACATATAAATTATTGCACAGAAAGAGTCACATTATAAATTATTGCACAAGAGATTCACATTATAAAATAAAATATTACACATTTATGAAGTATTGCAAGGTAAGGTAGGTGCACAGACTTGGTGTGTGTGCTGTGTGTAAGGTGCACAGTCCTGAGGTGTATGTGTTGTGTGTAAGGTGCACAGTCCTGAGGTGTATGTGTTGTGTGTAAGGTGCACAGTCCTGAGGTGTATGTGCTGTGTGTAAGGTGCACAGTCCTGAGGTGTATGTGTTGTGTGTAAGGTGCACAGTCCTGAGGTGAGGTGAATGTGTTGTGTTTCACATTATGGAGTGAGGTATTACACATTATAAAATGTGCAATACCTCACTCCATAATGTGAAACACAACACATAAACAGCTTCCATGTGAAACACATAAACAGCTTCCATGTGAAACACAACACGTAAACAGCTTCCATCTACGTTATCTGAAATGCATCATGAACATCCCCTGGCAGGCTAAGGTACCAAACTCTGAAATTTTAGAGTGTGCAGGCATTCTGAGCATATTTGGTCTGCTTAGCCAGAGATGCCTGACCTGGCTTGGACACATCAAGAGAATGGACGAAGGCAGGACTCCTAAGGACCTTCTCTACGGCGAGCTGTCCGAGGGCATAAGGCCTGTTGGCCACCCAAAACTTCATTTCAAGGACGTTATCAAACAGGACCTCAAGAAGACCAGCATCGGAGTCACAGATTGGGAAGAGAAAGCAGCGGTTCATTCCACTTGACAATTGGCTGTAGACAAGAAGTGAGTGAGTCGTAAGAGAAAATGCAAACTATGCTTGCAGACCGACGGTGGCAATGGAAGAAAGGGCCAGCAGGACCCTCAGCGTTTAAGTGTCATAACTGCAGCCAGGACTGTCACTCAAGAATAGGCTTGCTGAGCCACCTGTGCAAGTGTGATAGAGTGTAAACCATCATCTCACGAGATGGATGGATGCCAATGAGCCAAACCTGACAAAAACAACTATATACCTTGAAAACTTTTATTATGGAGCTGCTTTGAGCTGTTAGAATTAAAATAGGTGCTTTTATAAGGTTTTTTGGTGTACATACTGTACCTTGCAAAGTCGCCATGTTGTTTGGCCGTGAAGAGCCAAATGCCGTCCTTTGAAACTCAAGGCCTTCACAATAAAATCATTTTTTCCTGTAAAAATGAGCCTAAAGTAAACTTAGAAAACAACGTTGACAATTCTTCTAGAAAAGGAAAGCAATTAAGCACTATAAACAGCTGAAACTTTTGTGCTTGACCTTGTCAAGGGTTTTGTTTACCTGAACGCTTGCTCTCCACTTTGGTGTTGCTAAGTGATATCCAAGCATGTAACCTCTAGCTACAAAGAGCCAATACAGAGCCTACTGTTTTGCTCAGGACATTAAACTTGCGTCCTAAACTGTGTTAACCCAAAACTCATGTTGGTGACCATGGCATGGTTGTTGGTGCTAGATTAGATGGTTTGATTATTTTAGAAATTACTGATCTCCAGGGCGGCACGGTGGTGTAGTGGTTAGCACTGTTGCCTCGCAGCAAGAAGGTCCTGGGTTCGAGCCCAGTGGCTGATGAGGGCCTTTCTGTGTGGAGTTTATATGTTGTCTGTGTGGGTTTCCTTCGGGTGCTCTGGTTTCCCCCACAGTCCAAAGACATGCAGGTTAGGTTAATTGGTGGTTCTAAATTGACCGTAGGTGTGAATGTGAGTGTGAATGGTTGTCTGTGTCTATCAGTGCGTTTACATGCACATCCAAATCGAGCTACTGTCGGTAATCGAGCTAAGGGTCCCAGCAGGGGTGCCAGAGAAATCCAATCCTACATGCACACAAGGAAATCGAGCTATTGTGTGAGGTACATTGTGCACCTGAGCCACAGGTGGCGCTACACGCCCCATCGTGTTGGTACACTTCCGGTTATCGTCATGAAGAAGAGCTATTCAAGAGTGTAAACAAAGTTATCAGTTCCGTGTTCACAAGAAGAACGACGATGAGGACAGCAACATCGATATATATATATATATATATATATATATATATATATATATTCAACTCCTTAAGCTGAATGAGCATGAACTCTATCTCCTCATTGCTCCAGAAGTGCACGTTTCTACTACTGTTGTCATGCTGAACGAGGCTGTTGTGTTTCCCGCTTGTGGTCTCGTCACTCGTCACTTCCAGAAGGGGCAGTGCTGAAGTAAGTAGCTCGACTACGTAGCTTGATAGGGTTTACATGCACTAAGTAGCTTGGCTACAATCGCATAATCTAGGTCGCATAGCTCGATTACGAGAAATCCAGTTTGGTTCGATTTCAGCCAAGCTAAGGTGTTTCCATGCCATTTAGAACTTCAATTTCAGTCGAGCTACGGCAGAAATTCGATTTTCTCTATGTGCATGTAAACGCACTGTATGTGTCAGCCCTGTGATGACCTGGCGACTTGTCCAGGGTGTACCCCGCCTCTCGCCCATAGTCAGCTGGGATAGGCTCCAGCTTGCCTGCGACCCTGCACAGGATAAGTGGCTACAGATAATGGATGAATGCTGATCTCCTGGGATTTTCACACACAACATTTAGAGTTTAAAAAGAATCAAATGAGCAGCAGTTCTGTGGGCAGAAATGCCTTGTTGATTAGAGAAGTCACAAGAGAACGCATAACTCATAATTTAGTTAGCCTTATTTAAATTGAAGTGAATGGCCAGAGCTGACAGGAGACTATTGTAATGGTAAAAAACAACAGAAAAAAATAAACAAACAACAACAACAAAAAAAAAAACCCACTCTTTACCACCGTGGTAAGCAGAAATCCACATCGGGCTCCACTCCTGTTCCACTCCATTCCTGTTAACAGGAATCTGAGGCTACATTGGTCACAGACTCAGAAGAACTGCACAGCTGAAGATTGGAAAAACATTGTCCGGTTTTGGCGATTCATTTTCATGGCTGTTTGAGTTGCCTTAGCCTTCCTGTCAGCTCAGACCAGTCTCAGACCAGGCCTCACTGGACAATTTATGTAATTTCGACAGACTGTTGTGTCTGAAAATCCCAGGACATCAGCAGTTTCTGAAATAATCAAACCAGCCCATCTGGCACCAATAAATATACCATGGTCAAAGGGAACACGTTTCTTCCTCATTCTGATTCTTAATGTGAACATTTCCTGAAGCTCTTGAGCTGTACCTGAATGATTTTATGCATTATTGCTGACTGTTTGGATAAATGGATGAATGAGCAGGTGTACAAATGTTCCTAATAAAGTGGATGGGGAGCAATCTCCATGTACACCTACACAGTTGTAGCATTTATCCATCCATCCATCCATCCATCCATCCATCCATCCATCCATCCATTATCTATGCTGCTTATTCTACTGAGGGTCATGGGTGAGCTGGAGCCAATCCCAGCTGACATTCAGCGAGAGGTGGGATACATCCTGGACAGGTTGCCAGTCTATTCTTGGGTGTCACGTGACGTCACATCCGCCTCATTAGTTATTCAAAACTTTAGCTGGTGGTCTACCAAAGCTCAGTTGACAAAGCATTTGTACGGAGAAGGAGCATTGCTCACATGAAAAATGCCTTACGCTTGCGTTGTTTTAGGTTGTTCGAATCGATCAAACTGTGAAACTGATAAAAGTTTCTTCAGGGTTCCCCGTGAACTAATAAAAAAGGGTGAACAAACACAGGATTTCACAAAAAGACGTCGAGAAAGGTGGCTTTTGAACCTCTTGCTGAAATCGAAGGGAGCCGAGTCGAAGCATGCTCGAGGTTGCAGTGATCACTTGGTGAAAGGTTTGTATCTCCCTCTCAGCTACGTCCTTGGTGTTTTCCAAGTACTTTTCTTGCTACGTGTCATTATTTTATGGTACTTTTTTTTAGTCATGAAGCGCTAAAGTCCTCAGCTGTTTCTTTGTTTACTCCTCACGCCTCACAAAGTCCATATGCATGAAGGTTGCGACAAAATTCTTACCCAGCCATACAGTTACAATGCGCAGTGACCATTTCTCCGTCTTGTTGAACAAAGATCCAGGTCTTTAAGGGTTTCTGATGATCTTTGTGAATGATTTATCTGAGAGATAAGAGCCAACACAAGTAAGAATCAAGTGAACTGTTGTTTGTTTACACTTCAACTTGCAGCGCTTCATTGTAAAGATGTGAACAAAAAAACACATACTTACATGGGCAAAAACAATACCGGATTCATTCGGCAGCGACTTGATACCGAGGTCCTTTACCCAGCCATGCACAAAAAAGTTGTAAGCCTCCATACTCTTCCACGTTTTGCGGTGTAGAAGGACGTCTGCAACACCAGATAGTTCGAGATGTCGGGGAACTCGACTGAAGGGTAGTTTTTGAGATCGTATGACAAATCCTTCTTTCCCAGACTGTAGGGGTCTGTTCCATTGCATATAGCAATCTTCTGAATATATCTAAAGCGAACAGTGGCTTCTAGATTATGAGCATACTCTGATAAGTTATCGCTGGTTGTTTGCACTACGGCAGCTGTTTTGGTTTACTAGACCACCAGCAGTTTTACCGGAAGTGAAATTGTGAAGAAAAGTCACATGACTGAAACCCAAGAATGTGTGTACTTTTGTGACATCTGCTTTTATGTCAGTTTTCACACATTCAGGAGGATGAACAGGGTACTTTTTTCCTGAAATATATGAATCATTTCATAAATACCAAATTTCTAGTGTAAATGCTAATATATCCATTCATATCCAGTTTGACAATAAAGGCCAAATAAGAGATGAAAGAAAGTTGAAAACTTTTGCATAACAGACTTTAACATTTGCCAAAAATGATTGGCTACAATTTAGTTACCTGTTAAATGCTACAATCCCAAAATTTTACACTTCTCATCTCATCTCATCATCCCTAGCCGCTTTATCCTGTTCTACAGGGTCGCAGGCGAGCTGGAGCCTATCCCAGCTGACTACGGGTGAAAGGCGGGGTACACCCTGGACAAGTCGCCAGGTCATCACAGGGCTGACACATAGACACAGACAACCATTCACACTCACATTCACACCTACGGTCAATTTAGAGTCACCAGTTAACCTAACCTGCATGTCTTTGGACTGTAGGGGAAACCGGAGCACCCGGAGGAAACCCACGCGGACACGGGGAGAACATGCAAACTCCGCACAGAAAGGCCCTCGTTGGCCACGGGGCTCGAACCCGGACCTTCTTGCTGTGAGGCGACAGCGCTAACCACTACACCACCGTGCCGCCCAAATTTTACACTTGATCAGCAGATTGTATAATTATTGACATCATCACCTCCCCAATACCATAAACATGCTGATGAAAATGGGTAGGAAGGATAAAGAGAACATGTCAAAAATGTCAAAGAAGACGTATTTTGTATATATTTCTATTTTTGCAAGTAGCATGACGTGAGTAAGGCTGTAATTTGTGCAGGCGTATCAGGTAGTATTGCAGTCCTGAACGAGGGTTACCACGTGTGAGAAGTTTCACATGTTCTTTCTGTGTTCATATGAGTTTCCTCCAGCTTTCTCCCACTGTCCAAAAACATGTGTATATACAAATTGGCTTAATTCTCACTATGTGTGAATGAGTGTGGCAATGTGTGTGCATGGTACCCTGTAATCGACTGGTATCCCATCCAGGGTGAATTCTCCCACCTTGTGCCCAGCATTATTGAGGCCCTTCACAACTCTGACCAGGAAAAAACACTGAATGATTGTTGTATAAATGATTGAATATAATTTGTGCATAGCTGGTTGCTTCACTGGCATGTCTAGCTAGCTTAAAAAGCTACACTTGTTAACATCACATTACTCGCTGTGAAATAGTGTAAAAGCTTTCAGGCTACAGAGCCTACTGCTACTGCAGTGGCAAGTTGGCAGGGGTTTCTACTATAAATGAATCATTTGATGCCAGAGAATAGTGCAACCATACTTGTCAATTCTCTTGGAAGAGTACGGCTTTCCACTGCCCTCAGCCATTGTTCCCCAACAATGAAAGCTCTCCTTGTATTTCTCTCTTTTTTCTTTTCATTATCACCCCTTCCTGCATGAAGTCAGCTTGCCAGTCAAAGGCAATTTACTCAACAGAGGAAAAGCCACCTTAGACTCAGTGTCAAATTAAATAACCTACATTTTATACATTTGTACATTTTATCTACTTAAATGAGGGCTATTTCTCTCCTCACATAGAAACACAACTCACTCTGAGCACAGAAGCCATTATTCCCAAACAGCAATACATGTGATTACTGAAAGGGCCCCCAAAACAGTTTTGGAAACCTTCTGAAGTTTGTACTGTATCTGAAAAGTTAAAATCAGAGAGAGTCTCATTTATAAAAATTTAGCTCACTGTTTCATTAACGGGCGGCACGGTGGTGTAGTGGTTAGGACTGTCGCCTCACAACAAGATGTTCCTGGGTTCATGGCCGGCGAGGGCCTTTTTGTGCGGAGTTTGCATGTTCTCCCCGTGTCTGTGTGGGTCCCCTCCGGGTACTCCGGTTTCCCCCACAGTCCAAAGACATGCAGGTTAGGTTAATTGGTGGTTCTAAATTGACCGTGCCTTTCTGTGTGGAGTTTGCATGTTCTCCCCGTGTCCGCGTGGGTTTCCTCCGGGTGCTCCGGTTTCCCCCACAGTCCAAAGACATGCAGGTTAGGTTAACTGGTGACTCTAAATTGACCGTAGGTGTGAATGTGAGTGTGAATGGTTGTCTGTGTCTATGTGTCAGCCCTGTGATGACCTGGCGACTTGTCCAGGGTGTACCCCGCCTTTCGCCCGTAGTCAGCTGGGATAGGCTCCAGCTTGTCTGCGACCCTGTAGATCAGGATAAAGCGGCTAGAGATAATGAGATGAGATGAGAGATGAGAAATTGACTGTAGGTGTGAATGTGAATGGTTGGTTGTCTTTGTGTCAGCCCTGTGATGACATACATGTCAACCTTTGGTCAATCAAACCTGTATAACCAACCTCCAAAATCCTTATTTCCCTTATAAAATCCTTATAAGATGCAAATTAAAATAATTTACCTAAAATTTGAATGATAATTAACAATGATATATCCCAGTTACTTTTTATTCAATATTAATAACAATAAACCTTCAGAATGAATACAAAGCTCCAATGTTTGACAAAAACACAAAGTGTCACTCTAATGTTCTGAATTGTACTCCATGACAGCTTTTTTTAGCACTCTGCACCAATACCTCATAGGCTGCATGTCACAGCAAGTGTCTAGCTGTGTTGATCTTACACTGCAGTAGGCCAGGTCAGTGTGTCTGCATTCAGGTTCTTTCTGCTCTCTGTGTGTATCTTCCTGACTTGAGAGAAAACTCTCTCACAGTCAGCCAAGGGCGCAGATGGCACTGGGGACGGGGGGGACATGTCCCCCCCAGATTTATAGTGACCCCTATCTGTCCCCCACCCACCGTCCCTACGTAAGGCGCCAAACATAGGTAGAAAAAGTGAGGATTAATGTTCCTTTAGTTAGGCTAACTTACATTGCAGCACAAAGTTGAAATGGCAGCAGCAGTAGCCTTGTCTGTGATCAATCCACATTACACCGATTCAAGAAGGGGAAAGGCTGGAGCAGATCCTTACAGAGTTGGGAAAGCAAGGTGTTCAATTTTCCACGTAATTCTCGGTTAATAACACTAAACAGCTCATCCATTTGGTGTTTCTGCTACGACTAATGGTGCGTTCAGTTGTACTCCTAAGTTGGAAGTTTGAAGTCAGAAAAGCATTGAAATCTAGCATCTACCAGCATAAACGTTGGGGGTTTCGTTTCATTTCATTAACTGTCCATTTTTTTCGAATTCCATGTTCCATGATGTCCCAGTTTTTAAACTGGGAAGCGGCGGAGATATGTTTTTGGGACCTACTGAGCCTGCATCGAGACGGTAAATTTGTTTGGCTGCAGAGGGAATTTTTTTTTGATCAATTTTGTTTATTGGAAAAAATACTTTTTATTTTTATTTGTGTGAATCTGTTGTTCAAGTGTTTATACTTCTGTTTTCATACACAGTTTATGTTTCTAATCATTTACATGAAGGCACAAGTGTGAATCATTTCAATTTTATTTTGTTATTAATTTTTGGACATTTCCCTTTTTGTTAGAAGTTACAGTTAAAGTTTCTGTGATGAGATTCTTCATCCTGCTGAGATCAGCAAATGTTTAAATAAAACATGCAGAAGACATGAAGTTTTGGAGCGTGATTAACATACCAGACAAATAACAATTTGATCATGTATGGCTAGTGTTGACCAGGTAGGCCTTTGTCTACCAATGTTCATTCAGTTAGAAAACTCACAATTCTAATGTATATTGAAGCTTCAGTACATATATGCATTTACACAAAATGGAATCATTTGCTGACAGCTCAGTCCCCCCCAGTTCAAAAATCCTATCTGCGCCCCTGCAGTCAGCATTACTGTGGGGTAAACAGAGTACTGCCTAACTTGAACTAAAACGCCCACTACCTTGTGTTTTCTGTCTTTTCCAGTTGTTGGCATATCAGTTTTTGAGCGCGCAAATACTGTCATCAGTGGCTGATTTTGCCTTTGGCTTGCATTCTGCTGATGTAGTTTCGATTTGAAATGTTCTTTCACATCGTACGCTCCCGATGCTGCAACTTTGATGTCACGCACACACAGTGTGCAGTGTGCATATTCGTCGTTTTTGGAGGCTGCCGGTTGGATTATGCCATTGAAAAGGTCCTTCCATTCAGGGAGAAACCTATCGCTGTATTGTGTTTTGAATTTCTTTGCCGGAGTGCCCATTCAGAATCTTTTCAGTCGCTGTTGAAAGTCGCTCAGGTGGAAATACGCTTTTCAAACAAAATGTTACTTCACGGTTGGCAGGATTCTCGCAATGCGGTGTGCGCATGATCAGAAGTGGAACGAAGTCTCGCTACCACAAGATAACGCGCGATTTCATAAGACTCTTTACTGGCTGTCTGTACTTTCTGTGGTGTACAGTACGTTTGTAAATGTTATGCGCTCTTTTATCATCGTGGGAATTGATTATAGCTCTAAATAAATATTGAAGTTTTTTTTAAAGAATCCGTATAACTTTATTTATACGCCTGTATACTACGTTTATTGAATCAAATCCGTATAAAATACGGACATTCTGTATAGGTTGACATATATGCGATGACCTGGCGACTTGTCCAGGGTGTACCCCGCCTCTCACCCATAGTCAGCTGGGATAGGCTCCAGCTTGCCTGCAACCCTGTAGAACAGGATAAGTGGCTACAGATAATGGATGGATGGATGTTTCATTAACAGTACTAGCTCTAACTCTAATGACCAGATGAGTGGCCTATGCTGACATAGCGGGGTTCTGGTCCTCACTAAACTAAAAACTAAAGCAGCGCAGGCGTTCCTTAGAGTATCTTTATGCAAAAAAAAAAAAAGTGTCAGCGTTCATGCTACTGCTGACTGGGATTCAGAATTTTGTAACCTTTTATACAACACATCACTTCATAAGTAAATGTACCACATATCACGCATCAGACTGTTCAGACAGTACCCAACTCTAAAAGTACTGTGTAATCCAATTTTATCATTCATTCCAATTTCATTTTGGGAATTTGCATGCGTATCAGCATTAGGATTATTATACACTCACCGGCTACTTTATTAGGTATTCCTACTCATTTATGCTTTTCTCCAATCAGCCAATCATGTGGTGGCAGCACAATGCATAAAATCATGCAGATACAGGTCAAGCGTGTTTGTTTGCACTTCAACTTGCAGTGCTTCGTTGTAAAGACATTAATGGAAAGCTTAAAAAAAAAACATACTTACACTGGCAAAAACAATACAGGATTCTTTCGGCGGTGTCTTGATAGCGAGGTCCTTTACCCAGCCATGTACAAAAAAATTGTAAGCCTCCATACTCTTCCACGCTTTCATCTGTTTTGCAGTGTAGAAGGATGTCTGCAACACCAGATAGTTGGAGATGTCGGGGAACTCGACTGAAGGGTCGTTTTCGAGATCGTATGACAAATCCTTCTTTCCCAGACTGTAGGGGTCGATTCCATTGCACATAGCAATCTTCTGAATATATCTAAAGTGAGCAGTGGCTTCGAGATTACGAGCATACTCTGATAAGTTATTGCTAGTTGTTTGCACTACGGCAGCCGTTTTGGTTTACTAGACCACCAGCAGTTTTACCAGAAGTGAAATCGCTAAGAAAAGTCACGTGACTGAAGCCCAAGAATTGCCGGGCTAACACAGTTAAACAAATAGCCATTCACGCTCATATTAACACCTATGGACAATTTAGGCCCTGTCCACACGGCAATGGATTCAGGTGACTCCGATACAATTGCTTATCGTTTAGGCCTGGCGTCCACACGGCACCGGCGTTTTGGGTGCCCAAAACGCAATCTTTTTGAGAACGGGTTCCAGAGTGGAAAGATCTGGCAACGTTGCTGTTGTGAAGTCGTCTGGATGAGTAGAACGGATTTGTTTACGATGACGTCACAACCACATGACTGTGAGTGCTTCACGCCGGGTAGAAGTGTAACGAACTCGATGTGAGTTGTCAACAAATCCTATAACTTGGTTCATGAAACGCGCTTACAAAATATTTTCACTGTGAATATTTATTGTGTAATGGTGCAAAGTGAGAGAGAGAGAGAGAGAGAGAGAGAGAGAGAGAGAGACTCTGCCCTTAGGGCAGAGTCAATCCTGCCAGCAAAAATAGGGGAAAAAGGAGCGATCTCACCTCTTCAGATGTTGGTTTAAGTGCTACAATACATTCCTCAAAAAGGGTGTAGAAGAGCAAATTAATCCATCAACGTGTAGCATTCAATTTATTCCGGACCATTAAAGACGCCGCCTTCCGCGTAGAATCATACATCATCCTCGCCGCCATATTGGATAGGTCAAAGCAGAGAATAAAGATTCATGTGCTGCGTTTAACTGTATCAACAGGTTTACCTTCCAAACGAGATCACATGGGATTACCTTTCACAGGTGAGAAACAACAAATTAATCCATCAACGTGTAGCATTCAATTTATTCCGGACCATTAAAGACGCCGCCTTCCGCGTAGAATCATACGTCATCCTCGCCGCCATATTGGATAGGTCAAAGCGGAGAATAAAAATTAGCTGCGTTTAACTGTACCAACAGGTTTGCCGTCCAAACGAGATCACATGGGATTACCTTTCACAGGTGAGACTGGAAAAATACTTTTCATTGTATTTGGTCATTATAATGTAATTTTACGAACAGATTTTCCTGACTTTGTGGCTAATATGAAGTCTCACGCATAATAGTTTATGCGCATGTGTCCTTACTTCTTCTATTGTTCTGGTGTCTCCGAAGGGACCGTCTTACAGCGCCCCTAGAGGTGTGGCATGTGTATTGCATCGTTTTCAGCAAGCGTTGCGTTGCCATATGGACCTGATATTTTACTGATCGTTGCCCATTTGGATGCAATATATTTTTAAATAACATCTTGTTGCCGTTATCGTGTGGATGTAGCCTTAGTGTAGCCCGTTGACCTTATCTACATGTCTTTGGACTATGGGGGGAAACCAGAGCACCTGGAGGAAACCCACACAGGCACAAGGCAAAACTCCATAGAGAAAGGTCCCAGTCGACTGGCAGATTCAAACCCAGAACCTTCTTACCGTGAGGCGACAGTGCGATCCACTGCACTACTGTGCTGCCCTTTGTAGCATTTAGTTGTAATTAAATCCTTGTGAGATATATACAATATTTATAGGATTTCTACAATTATTAAATGCTTATTAATGACAAATAATTACTATCACAAAAGATTTTTTATCATGTTCCCAGAAGCTTTTTGTCTTGCCATTTCTACTCCTATTTGCTAAAACCTCATTTGAGCTGCAATGTAGGAGGCAGTTTTGACATTTCATCCAGGATTTTCAGCATCTGGCTTCTTGCACACGGAGACTGAACCCAGACCTTTGATCAGCACAATAACAACTAACCCAAAGCGTTCTTCCGACGTGTTCCATATTTGCGTTTCAAAGCGATCAAGTTGTTTATGTGCTCTCGAGGCAGTGTTTTCACAAGGTGTTCACTTTGCATAGTGAAAACTATAGTCCACGACACAAAGAGGCTTAAGCAAATCCAAAGGAATGCCCAAACCTAGAACACCCACATTAACAGATTTAAATTTGAAAAATATTGGCAAGATTTCCTTCATTTCAAAAGTGTGCTAGGGTTTAAACAACATGAAAAGCATTAGTGACACTCAGAGACATACGGAAATCTGCCCCAAATGCATCTCTTGCAGGAAAAGCTGCATAAAAGATCAGAGGAATTTATTATGGGGCTGTGGGTGGCAAAGACAAGCTGACACGCAGGAAGTTGAGCTCCTAGAGATAGGAATACTTAACGAATGCATTTATGATATAAATACACCGCTATTATGCATTTCCTTTTCTCTAAAGGCAAACTTTACTTTTCAAAATGTCTTATTTGAAGACGTGTGTGTGTGTGTTCGTATAGGTGTTCCATGCTGTTAACATTGTTGTGATCAATGATTTGTATTTCTTGTGTGAGCAACTCAAATGTTAATATGATGTGATTATTATTGCAGGATATCTAACGAACAAAATGTCATTTGTCCTGTGCTTGATTCCAGCGTATTGTGACTCCAGCTCCAAAATCATAAGTCAGGAATTACAAAAGTGACTGTTTTAAAGATATTAAGAAATGTACATAATTTTTCCTCTTATATCCAAAGTTGGCGGCACAGTGGTGTAGTGGTTAGCGCTGTCGCCTCACAGCAAGAAGGTCCGGGTTCGAGCCCCGTGGCCGGCGAGGGCCTTTCTGTGTGGAGTTTGCATGTTCTCCCCGTGTCCGCGTGGGTTTCCTCCGGGTGCTCCGGTTTCCCCCACAGTCCAAAGACATGCAGGTTAGGTTAACTGGTGACTCTAAATTGACCGTAGGTGTGAATGTGAGTGTGAATGGTTGTCTGTGTCTATGTGTCAGCCCTGTGATGACCTGGCGACTTGTCCAGGGTGTACCCCGCCTTTCGCCCATAGTCAGCTGGGATAGGCTCCAGCTTGCCTGCGACCCTGTAGAACAGGATAAAGCGGCTAGAGATAATGAGATGAGATGAGATATCCAAAGTTTGTTTGTTTAGTTTTATATTGAAGCTACAAGACAAAGTACAAGAAGAATTTGAAGTGGATGTGTTGTGTTAGGTTTATATAAGTATTATTCTTGACCAAGAAGGCAGTAATTTATTTGTGACCAAATTAAGGATTAATTTCTTAGTTAAAATGACCTTATGTCTCGGCTGGACATTGTTTGGGAACATTTTGTTTATTTTGATATGAAATGTGTATTGTTGATCAGAGATGTGTTTAGATGGCGACAGGGTCTGCGATGATATCACACACACTCACAATGGCCTTTGATATCACACACAACTACAGCTGCATAGTGCAACGTGTATTGGGAATTAAAAGTTAGATTTAAGGCCATGATTTAAGTTAGTTTATAGTTAGGATTGTGATTTAAGGTTGTTAGAGTTAACCAGTTTCTTTAATGTTGAATCTGAAGTTGAAATGATTGAATGTTGGATGTAGTGGTAGCCTTATTGCTGAACAAAGTGTTAAGATCCTTTATTATTTTTGGACTATTGCATATACTATGGCAGTGATTTAGATTTAATTGTTAGGTCTAAGATGCATTCAATGATTTAAGTTAGTTTTATAGTTTTAAGTTAGTTTTATAATTACAGAATATAATTTAGGATTGTTAAGACTTTATGATTCTAATGTTAAGAACATATTCTTGATATGAGATGTTTTGCTTATGACTGTCTTTGTTTAGGTTTGTTCTTATTTTTTGTTTACTTTCTTATAACATATCTGTGTTTAAAAGGGGTGTACGTAAGCAAAGACCTTTAAAATCTGTCTGTACCTTGCTATGATGTCATATGATCAGAAATATGTTATTATGTTATGATTTACACACACACTGATGGAGATTATTTGACCTGCCCCAAGATCAAGCTGCTCACTTGCACGCAAGTCAAACACACACATCTGAACATTCCATCAGAACAGTGATGTAATTAAAATGTGACTTGCTCACAAACACACACACACATAGACACAGATATCAAAATGATGTCACTCACTCACATAGACACATTCATGCACACACACACACACACACACACAGATATCAAACAGTGATATCATTTACACACAGATAACATTCATATATAATAACCCTCTGTATTCTTGTCCAAAAGGGGGGGAACTTGCAAATAAAGATGTGAACTACATTGGGGTTCCTGTCTTTCTTTGCGACTAACCCCCCCAGAGCTCTGGGTGGTATGAGGGCGGGGGTCCCGAGAAGTAAATTGACCGTTTCCGACTGGGTGAACCCCAACACGTTGGAAGCAGGAAAAATGGGCAAGCATAAGGATCTGAGTGACTTTGACAAGGGACCAATTGTGATGTCTAGATGACTGGGTCTGAGCATCTCCAAAATGGCACATCTTGTGGGGTGTTCCCGGTATGCAGTGGTTAGTACCTACCAAAAGTGGTCCAAGGAAGGACAACCAGTGAACTGACAATAGGGTCATGGGTGTCGAAGTTTCATTGATTTGCACGGGGCACAAAGGCTAGCCCATATGGTCCAATCCCACAGAAGAGCTACTGTAGCCCAAACTGCTGAAAAAGATAATGCTGACACCTTTCTGTTTTAGCCAGCATTAACTTTTTCAGCAGTTTGTGCTACAGTAGCTCTTCTGTAGGATTGGACCATATACAGTAGGTGAGCCTTTGTGCCCCATGAGAATCAGTGAGCCTTCGACACCCATGACCCTGTCACTGGTTCACTGGTTGTCCTTCCTTGGACCACTTTTGGTAGGTACTAACCACTGCATACTGGGAACACCTCACAAGATCTGCCATTTTGGAGATGCTCAGACCCAGTCATCCAGCCATCACAACTTGGTCCTTGTCAAAGTCACTCAGATCCTTTTGCTTGCCCATTTTTCCTGCTTCCAACACATCAACTTCAAGAACTGATTGTTCTCTTGCTGCCTAATATATCACACCGCTTATTCGGTGTCATTGTAATGAGATAATCAGTGTAATTCACTTCATCTGACAGTGGTTTTAATGTTATGGCTGATCGGTTTATAAGAGACAAAATTATCTTGCAGAGCTAAAGTCTTTAGTAGTAGCCATTCTGAATCACTTCTTAATCAGCACAATGCATTGCATGTGACACAAGTATGCAGGCACAGTACTAGTCAAAAGTTTGTATACCCCTTCTCTTTCATAGGTTTTTCTGTAGTTTGATTATTTTCTACATTGTAGAACAATACTGAAGACATCAAAACTATGAAATAACATCTGGAACATATATGGAATTTTGTGGTAAAGAAATAGGTGTTAAAAAAATATGTTTCATATTTTAGACTAGCATGTTACCTGGTGTTGCAAAATTCTGGGTTGCCAGACTTCCATGTCAAATTTGTTGAAGATCCATCGAGAAAAAGTGAAGTTAACCCAAGACAAACAAAACTCCAAACAATCACCACCCAGGGGCCCACCAGGGACCCCTTGGGGCCCAAATATGGAATTTCTGAGTTCTGCCAAATTGTGGCTATCTCCTGTACCTATGTGGCAAGTTTAGTGAGGATCTGTCGAGAGTTTGTGTTGATAAATGTAATGTGAAAGGCATTGAGGGAGGGGGTGAGTGGATGTTGTGCCACCCAGGGACCTCCCTGGGGCCCGTACATGAATTTTGTTTATATCTGTGAAATTCCAGGTCATCCCACGACCTACCTGCCAAATTTGGTGAAAATCCGTCAAGAAATGGCGACGTTAGCTCAAGACAAACAAACAAACTTTGCCACTTATTATATAGATTCTTCAAAGTATCCAGCATTTACCTTGATGACACTTTACACTCTATTGGCATTATCTTAACCAGCTTCATGAGGTCGTCACATGGAATGCTTTTTAATTAACAGGTATGCCTCGTCAAAAGTTAATTAGTGCAATTTCTTGTCTTCTTAATGTGTTTGAAATCAAACAGTAAACAGTAAATAATAAAAATACAGTAAATAGCCCTATTCCACAACTGTATTAATCCATACTATGTCACGAACCGCTCAACTTAGTAAAGAGACACGACATCCATCATTACTTTACGACATGAAGTGACTTTTAATTAATAAAAATAAAGAAAAATAATCAAATTAGAGGGTTTGTTCAAACTTTTGACTGGTACTGTAGGTGTAGCCAAAGACTGAAGGTGAAATTACACATTCGATGTGTTTTACATGATAATATCATTCTAATCTGATGAGCATATTTCAAATATAGTATACTTTTTCATTAAACTCAGTATATATTACTGAAGCAAACAAATGGTGAGCTTAGGCATGATGATCATTTTAAAATGGTAGCTAGAAGCTAATCTTAGTTGCGAGCTTAATGAGTGCCAGTTGAAAAAAAAAAAGAAAAAAGCAAACATATATTGGCTTGACAAATTGTACAAATGACATTTTTGGCCAAACAAATAACCTGCTATAAAAAAAAAAAAAGGCCAAATGAGTGCAAATACGGTACACAGCGCCCACACATTCAAAGGGCACTACAAAATGCCAGTGTCTTGAGAGCCTATTCAACCTTATAAACCCAGTTTCACCATAAGGAAATAGAGCCTCATTTATCCTGCCTTAATTCCTGTCCTCCACTCCTCACCTCTACCCTTCAGGGACACACGCTTCTGTAAGCAGGAGGCTCTGTGCAACGTGCCGCTGCAGATGTGCTTTATTAGATGTGCTTTATATAGTGTACATGATGTGCTGATATACTGTGGTGCATAATTGCATTCAATCTGTGAATAAATAATCAAGAACAGAGTCCTTTAGCAAAAGATAATATGGGCTGGATTTGTTCCTGGTTCTTAATGTAAAAGCTGCATGTAGAAAAAAAGTAGTAAATGTACATTCTACAGCATATAACTGCTTTCTCCTTTGGATTATAATCTAAAATGCTAGTCCAAATATTTGCCACTGTAATAGGAACACATGTACACCTACTCATTCATGCAGTTATCCAATCAGCCAATCATATGGCAACAGAACAATGCATTAAATCATGCAGATACAGACCAAGAGCGTCACTAGTTGTGTATTTCAAACTGTTGTTGCGTTGCTCTTAAATATTAGAGTCCAGCAAATTTTACCTGTCATCTTTTTTGTTTACTAAATTTATTAAAGCTGGACTGCCTTTCAGATTTTTCAAGTGTAAGTCATAAAAAGAATTTTCCCCGACACCCAATTATTTTTGTTTAGTGGACTGAAAGCTACTGAATTTGACTCACGGACTTCCAATTTTATTATTATTATTTTTTTTTTTCATAGAACAATTAATGAATTTTGGGCCACATGTCCCCAAATTCTCCGGGTTTTTTTCCTGCTTCACCATGACGCAAAGCAAGATACTACGTCATGCATCACGTGGTGGGCTTTCTCTGTTTGTGCAAGGCATTGTGGGATACAAATTTGAAACAGGAGAGAAAAATGGAGGACGTGAGTGTGTGAATGAAACGTGGAAGACCAACTACAGTAACGGAAAACGAGAAAAGACGTTATGTTGTGAAGGAAAGGAAACACAGGACCAGACTAATAAATATCGGCGGTCAGCGAGCACCTCGGTATGATCAGCTGTTCATTTAGCGACAAAATGATGTAACTATCAGTGTGCAGTCAAGGTAAACCTGTAGATGGCAGTAATGCAACACTGTATGCCAGCTGCCGTAAAACCCAAAAGAAGTAGGAAAAGAAGGTAAATCTGCGCATGCGCACATGGACTTCCTCTGTCTGCTCAACTGCACAAAGCGAGCGATTTCATGCACATCATTTGCTCGGGAATCCCCTTAAATTAAATAACTTCCAAGATTTACAGAAATAAACATATATCACAATGACCAAATTTCAGAGCCAACTAAATTTCACTGGTTTTATGAAATTGAAAGGCTGTCCAGTTTTAAGTACTGTACTTGAGACATTTGTGCATATCGTTTCCACTAAACACTTCAGAAATTCACAACATTTTAGAGTGTGTATATTTTATTTATACTGTTTTATGGTTTATAAGCTTTATTAAATAATTTATATTGTTTAAATGTTTCTTTTATTAGATAGTAAAAAACTCCCAGCTAAAAAAGACAGAATTTTTATATTCCAAAAACAAAATCTATTTATAACTTCATATTCATTCATCGACAGACATTTATGTTCGAAACCATAATTTTGCTAATCAAAATTTGATTTAATATTTAATAGTTTTGGTTTTGTCATCCTTTCTAATAATTCGCTATTGCATAAACAGTTTAGAGTATATCTTTATCTATCGTTCTCTATATATCTACATCTCTATCTAAAATAGATAAAATAGATATCAGTATAAATAAACATATCCTGTGCTAACTGTAACCCCCCCCACACACAAAAAACAGATAAACATGCATCACTCAGACAGAATTGGGCAGAAAACAAAATGATTTATTATGAGTTATCTGTTATTTATGATTATTTCTATATATTATTAATAAATCTGCTGTGATTTGTGACATGCTCCGAGCAGAGACGTATGTGAATCTCACCACCAGCTCAATGAGAAACGTTCCTGCTCCGAATTCATTTTCAAAAAAAAAAAAAAAAATGCAGCCGCTGAAAAATGAGACTACACACGGGGACTCTAAATGGTGGCCATCAATAAACATGGGCGCTTTGCTTTGCATTCATCTCTCCTGCTTAATTTGTTTCTTAGACGCACACGGGTCCCCCGGCTGCTGACCTTTCAGAGAGAGACTCCTGAACCAGCAGATAGAACCGGAGTGCTTTTGGCTGAGAGGTCATTTATTTATGAAGCGCATGGCCACTAAAGGAGTGGATGGACAGAGAGAGAGAGAGAAGGAAATGTCACAGCACATTTAAACCACAGGGTCTCTGCATCTCTCCAGTGCACGCACACACACACACACACACACACACACACACACACACACACACACACACACACACACACACACACAGATCTGAAGCAGCAGAGCCGCATTACAAGCTGTTAATATATGCTAAACATCTGTTCTAACTAAACTGCACCAACCAGTCAGGATGTACCTGCTCCGACTCTTTACTGAGGTTCATCCGAGTCAACTGTGGTCAAAACATGTGAAGACGTTCCTCTGAACTACATCTGTTTTCATATCTGATACAGGCAAGCAGCAGTCAAAAGCAGGAGACAGTGGGAAATGAGAAACTCAGATCTAGGAGAGCCAGGGGAACTATAGAAACAGCTTGCAAAGTCGATATGCAATCACAGGCAAATAAAAGGATATAACATACACTGACTAATGAACAAAACCTCACGAACTAGAGGGGCACTCGGTAGAGTGCATACCTCCGCCAAGCCACATACTGGATTGTCAACATCAAAATCACACCACTTGAACCAAGGATAATACTAAAGCTGTACACCAAATTTCATCAAAATCCGTTAACTACTTTTTGGGTTATGTTGAGGACAGCCAAAAAAAATCCTGGATCTACATTCATATCCAGATTTACATCAAAATCTAATCAATTGTTCCTTGGCTCATGGCTCACCCTTACAAAAAAGAAGTTTATTCAAGTGTGCTTCTAGTATACTTCTTTTAAACTAAAAATAAGAGAGTATGCTTTCAGTTTACTTTTAGTTTAATATTTTGGTCTCATTTGTTTAACTGGGTTCTCTTTATCTACTTTTAGGACTTGTGTGAAAATCTGATGATCTCAAACCTAGTCTCTCCTTGTCAGACTGTAAACTGTATTTGCACTGTAAATGTCACAAGACGGTCATATTGCACTATCATATCAAGTCAGTTCATCTGTTCTTAGACATCCTCTTCCTTTGTCATTTTAGCTACACTCTCAGAAAATAAAGTACATTATTGTAGCTTTAGGGGTACAATGGCTTGTCACTGGGGCAGTACCCTCTAAGGTACTTATTTGTACCCTTTATATACTGCTTGGGAACATATATGTACCTTTTTTGCCCTAAAAAGGTACACATAGTTACCCTGAGGTCCAATAATGAGCCCTAGGGGGTACGTTAGTAAAGACTGTACCTCGGGGGACAGAAATGGACTCCTATTGTACCCCTATTTCTGACAGTGTACTGTAAACTGTCATATTTGCACTGTTAATATCATAGCTATCTGTAAACTGTCTTATTGCACTATTATACCAAGTCAGATCATCTGTTTTTTAGTTGCCTACATACTAAAAATAGGTGTCCGTACATGCCAATGCTACCTCTATCACTTGATGCAGCTAGTCACTTTATTCTCAACCCTGTTACTGCTATGCACCTGTGTTCCTTCAGGGACTTGCACAAGTTTATGTATAGTTGTCAGTAGTTTTCTAGTAATAGTTTTATATTAGGGCGGCACGGTGGTGTAGTGGTTAGCGCTGTCGCCTCACAGCAAGAAGGTCCTGGGTTCGAGCCCCGGGGCCAGCGAGGGCCTTTCTGTGTGGAGTTTGCATGTTCTCCCCGTGTCCGCGTGGGTTTCCTCCGGGTGCTCCGGTTTCCCCCACAGTCCAAAGACATGCAGGTTAGGTTAACTGGTGACTCTAAATTGAGCGTAGGTGTGAATGTGAGTGTGAATGGTTGTCTGTGTCTATGTGTCAGCCCTGTGATGACCTGGCGACTTGTCCAGGGTGTACCCCGCCTTTCGCCCGTAGTCAGCTGGGATAGGCTCCAGCTTGCCTGCGACCCTGTAGAACAGGATAAAGCGGCTACAGATAATGAGATGAGATGAGTTTTATATTAGTTTTATTGTACATATTTTCCTATGTGGCGGCACGGTGGTGTAGTGGTTAGCGCTGTCGCCTCACAGCAAGAAGGTCCTGGGTTCGAGCCCCGGGGCTGGCGAGGGCCTTTCTGTGTGGAGTTTGCATGTTCTCCCCGTGTCCGCGTGGGTTTCCTCCGGGTACTCCGGTTTCCCCCACAGTCCAAAGACATGCAGGTTAGGTTAACTGGTGACTCTAAATTGAGCGTAGGTGTGAATGTGAGTGTGAATGGTTGTCTGTGTCTATGTGTCAGCCCTGTGATGACCTGGCGACTTGTCCAGGGTGTACCCCGCCTTTCGCCCGTAGTCAGCTGGGATAGGCTCCAGCTTGCCTGCGACCCTGTAGAAGGATAAAGCGGCTAGAGATAATGAGATGAGATGAGATTTTCCTATGTTTATTTTAGTATTTATGTGTGCACTTTATGGTGAAGCTTTAAATCTCATTGTACTTGTATAATGACAATAAAGGCTTTCTATTCTATTCTATTCTATTCTATTCTATTCTATGATGTTTTAGGTCATGTTTATGCAGAAATATAGGAAATTCTAAAGGGTTCACAAACTTTCAAACACCACTGTAAAAACACTGTGAAGAATCTCATGTCCAGAAGTTGGCCCCTTCACATAAAGTGGTTTGAACTAATTATTTTTCAACACTTCAGTTTGGAATGTCCCTGCAAAGAGCTGTCACAGCCATTCTCAATTCATATCCCCCCTGTGTAGGCTTCATCACATCAGACTGGACCTCTCTGTGGAAAGGCAGGAAGTAGAAAACAGACAGCAGGAAACAGAAGAACAATTGAGGGCAGAGATTAGATAGCTTCACTGTCTTCACTTTTAGCCATATACCATGAGTGTAGAGTATGAATGAGTATACGAAATGGCGTTCTCCAAGGCCTTGGTGCTAGATTAGAGAAGCGACAAAGAGTCAAATGCACCTGACAGTGTGTAGGGCAGAATTAGAAAAGCATGGCAGTGCAAAATCTACAACACAATACAAGATAATAGATGGCGAGCAACTAAGCAGGATGTACATCATGAAATTTTGACTCTGCAAGTCCTTCTAGTCACCATCAGTACTGTACAGGAAGTGCTCCAGATGAGTTAGAAATAACACAGTAGCATGGAGTATGATACACAGTAGTGTCAGTGCAATACTGGGGAATTACTTTATACTGTTAATAGGAAAAACTTGTGTATGTAAAGACATACTCTTTCTATATCCAATGTTATTCTATCCACATTCACTGGATATGAGCAATCGCACGCTCTGATTGGCTACTCTACTACTAGGATATCAGCTCATATACCGTGAGTAGAGAAAAACAAAATGGTGGAGCGTGTTGCTGAACCAACCGAGAATGAAATAAAAACTCAACTCGAAAACAAAATTCCAAAAAAAAAACAAAGAAGCAATAAAATATTAAATGAAAGTATTTGATGGTAAGAACATATATTTTTTTATTTTCAAGAATTATTATTGTAGCATTTTTCACAAATTGCTACTGTTATTTCACTGGTTTGTGTACAATCTAAGCAGAAATTATTTTGTTGGACGTTTTGTATCAAGTTTTTATTTATCAAATTTGCAAAAAATAAAAATGCTTTGTTTCTCAAAATCCAGTGAATGTGGATAGAATAAAAGAGTTATTCCACTCAATCTCGTTGTACATGGCTTATAGCCTATCAGCTCATGTACAACTCGATTTTCTGGAATAACTGTGAATTATATTTTATAAATTTGTACAGAATATCTATCTATCTATCTATCTATCTATCTATCTATCTATCTATCTATCTATCTATCTATCTATCTATCTATCTATTAATTTGATATTTATTAAAGTACCCATGTGAGGTATGTAAGCTGGAGTACAATTAGACAGTGGCTGTAAACGCTGCTAATATCTGGACTCATTACTTTTCCTGATGAAGTGCTCACCCTGATTTATTTAAGCTTTCAAAAAAAGATCAGCTCTATGCAGTAGCTTATCCTCTTGTCAGGGAACATGTATATGTAAGTAAAGCGGACCACATGCCCAGGAGGCGTCACAGGCCGTCAGTCCTTCCAAAACAACCTCAACACCTTCTCTGACGCAGTGACGAATGAGAGGGGTGAGAAAACACACCCTGCTCCATCATGCAAAAATGCTTTGTACAGTTAAAAATGACAGCACAGCGACGTGTGAGTCTGTGTCCCACAGTGTGGAATGACCATGACCCCTTTTTAAAGGGCATAGAGTAATTAGCCTACATAACCTGCCTTTTCTCCAACAAGGCAAAATGCACGTGACATTACAGAATATGACTTCCTGAAGTACATGTAATGCTGGAGCGATGATGATTTAAAAAAAAAAAAAATATATATATATATATATATATATATATATATAGAGAGAGAGAGAGAGAGAGAGAGAGAGCTTGAAAGTTTGGACCTGTTAGAATTTTCTATATTTCTGCATAAATATGACCTAAAACATCATCAGGTTTTCACACAAGTCCTAAAAGTAGATAAAGAGAACTCAGTTAAACAAATGAGACAAAAATATTATGCTTGGTCATTTATTTATTGAGGAAAATGATCCAATATTACATATCTGTGAGTGGCAAAAGTATGTGAACCTTTGCTTTCAGTATCTGGTGTGACCCCCTTGTGCAGCAATAACTGCAACTAAACGTTTCCGGTAACTGTTGATCAGTCCTGCACACTGGCTTGGAGGAATTTTAGCCCATTCCTCCGTACAGAACAGCTTCAACTCTGGGATGTTGGTGGGTTTCCTGACATGAACTGCTCGCTTCAGGTCCTTCCACAACATTTCGATTGGATTAAGGTCAGGACTTTGACTTGGCCATTCCAAAACATTAACTTTGTTCTTCTTTAATGATTCTTTGGTAGAACAACTTGTGTGCTTTGGGTCGTTGTTTTGCTGCATGACCCACCTTCTCAATTCATTGTTCCATCAATGATGGCAAGCCGTCCTGGCCCAGATGCAGCAAAACAGGCCCAAACCATGATACTACCACCACCATGTTTCACAGATGGGATAAGGCTCTTATGCTGGAATGCAGTGTTTTTCTTTCTCCAAACATAACGCTTCTCATTTAAACCAAAAAGTTCTATTTTGGTCTCATCTGTCCACAAAACATTTTTCCAATAGCCTTCTGGCTTGTCCACGTGATCTTTAGCAAACTGCAGATGAGCAGCAATGTTCTTTTTGGAGAGCAGTGGCTTTCTCCTTGCAACCCTGCCATGCACACCATTGTTGTTCAGTGTTCTCCTGATGGTGGACTCATGAACATTAACATTAGCCAATGTGAGAGAGGCCTTCAGTTGCTTAGAAGTTACCCTGGGGTCCTTTGTGACCTCGCTGACTATTACACACCTTGCTCTTGGAGTGATCTTTGTTGGTCGACCACTCCTGGGGAGGGTAACAACGGTCTTGGATTTCCTCCATTTGTACACAATCTGTCTGACTGTGGACTGGTGGAGTCCAAACTCTTTAGAGATGGTTTTGTAACCTTTTCCAGCCTGATGAGCATCAACAACGCTTTTTCTGAGGTCCTCAGAAATCTCCTTTGTTCGTGCCATGATACACTTCCACAAACGTGTTGTGAAGATCAGACTTTGATAGATCCCTGTTCTTTAAATAAAACAGGGTGCCCACTCACACCTGATTGTCATCCCATTGATTGAAAACACCTGACTCTAATTTCGCCTTCAAATTAACTGCTCATCCTAGAGGTTCACATACTTTTGCCACTCACAGATATGTAATATTGGATCATTGTCCTCAATAAATAAAAGACCAAGTATAATATTTTTGTCTCATTTGTTTAACTGGGTTCTCTTTATCTACTTTTAGGACTTGTGTGAAAATCTGATGATGTTTTAGGTCATATTTATGCAGAAATATAGAAAATTCTAAAGGGTTCACAAACTTTCAAGTCAAGTCAAGTCAAATCAACTTTATTATCAATAATGCCATATGTGCAGGACATACAGAGAATTAAAATTGCGTTTCCCTCTTATCCACGGTGCAAACAGTAATAAACATGAAATATAAAATATAGGATTAAAGATATAAACTTTTTAAAGAAAAAAGGGGGCATATATACACACACAAGCTAAAGCTATCTAAGGCCCCGGTCACACCGCCCGAACTTTGCTGGAGCATTCCTTGAACGGTAGGGAGGGGGGGCCGAATTTCGACAACGCTCGTCACCGCGCACAAAATGGGAAAAAAATTGAAAACACGGGCGTTGGCTTAGCGGTGCACCGCTGAAGCCGGCATTGCTTTAGCGTTGGTTTAGCGGTAGCGAGCGGTAGCGAGCGTTGGTTTAGCGGTGACGCGAGCGTTGGTATAGCGGCGTTCTGCGCATGCGGGCTTTGGCTCGGCGGGGGTATAAAGTTGGTTTAGCACCAATCATAGCAAGTCTCTCAGCATCCATGGTGATACAGTTTTACTGTAACTTTGAGCAAATTCGATATAGATGAGGTCTGAACTCAACGGCAGCTTGATTCCAAATGAGCTCCTGGTCCATTTCTCCCCGTATTTATAGCCAAATTCTGGTCCCGCTCCGACACCTCTATACCAACGCCAAACCAAAGTTCATCGCCGCCATGGATAGCTGCTTCAACGCCCGACACCGTTCCAGCAACCCCGTGTCCGCTCGTAAAACGCTTACAACCGCTCCACCGAAGTTTGTGCAACATTTAATCACCCCCCGGGCAATGCTGGCGAAGCAGCGGTGGTCCAGCGTTCAAGATTTCTGCGTTGGCCTAGCGGACCCAAGCGTCCACGAACTTGCATCTAGCGGTGCCAAACTTTGACTGGGCGTTGGTGGAGCGGGGGTGAACTTTGCCAGGGCGGAAAATTGCCCCCTCCTCACCGCTCGCAATATTTTGTGCAGCTCAAAACTTTCGGAGCGGTAGGAGGGCCCCTCAAGTTTCAGCGGTGGCCGAGCGTATACGGCGTTGCTTTAACGGGGGCCAACTTTTGTTAAACGGTGGTGAACGGTTACGAGCGGTGATGAATTTTTTTCACCGCTCCAGGAACGCTCCAGCAAAGTTCGGGCGGTGTGACCGGGGCCTAAGAAAAGACAGTGGCAATCCAGAAAGTATAAATATGGCAAATGTGGCAGTGTGAACAGAATTAACGGTATAAATTTAAATGTGATGAATGATGATATAAACAGAATGAACAATGTAAACGGGAACAGCAGTCTGACACTATAGTAGGGCAAAATAGCACGATATAAACAGAATTATCAGCATAAATATAAATAAATATAAATAATTATGGAAGTATGAGCAGAATTTTCAGTGCAAGTATAAATATGGCAGATATGACAGTATAAACAGTGTAGCAGTGAAGTCTATCAAAGATAAAAGATGTATAAAGTGTAAACAGTGTTGTAAACAGTTTTTATAGAGTGCAATTAAGTAAAAAATATAACGTGTAAACAGTATTGTAAACAGTTTTTACTTAGTGCAATTGAATTTCGTTAAAGTTCGTTAAAGTGGCTGGTGACATTTGGTTTGCGTATTAAGGGAAGGGGGTTCTGGCCTGGGAGGGAGTTCAGCATCCTGATGGCTTGGTGGATGAAGCTGTCTCTCAGTCTGCTGGTTCTCGTACCACTGTGTGTGTGTGTGTGTGTGTGTGTGTGTGTGTGTGTGTGTGTGTGTGTGTGTGTGTGTGTGTGTGTGTGCAAAAGTCTGAAGCAGCCGTTTTTCATACAAACTTTGTTATAGATTTCTATTTTATGACTTCTACATTATCAAGTCAGTACAAAAACATTTTAGAGTTCCAAACGTTCGTTTTACAGCACAAAAATAAATGTTACAGAAAAAAAAAGTTTGTACCTGAGCAGCATATTGCATAAGAGAGCACTTTTCAGATTAAAAAAAAAAAAAAACATAATGAAGGCTCCTGGGTTTTGCTGCAAAATTAAGAAACGAGTGTGACAATCAAAGTGTCCAGAAGAACTAACTGTGGCTGGTTCTGCAAGATGCTCCATAAAACCTACAGCTCATTTCCTTATAAAACTGCACTCACTGTACCCAAGACTACATTTTTTTTTAAAGCAAAGGGTCGTCTCACACCAAATATTGACTTTGTTACATTTATTATGGCTTACTGCTGTTTATAGTCAAATTGAGTGTCCACCATCCCAATCCCTGTGTATGAACTGTACAAGGTGACCAGATTTCTGGGAGAAAAATCGGGGACATTTTGGCGTTTGGCGGGGAAAATAAAACTAGAACCTCAGTTTTTTCGCTCTTAGCATTCCTGTTTTTGTAGTCTGTCCATAAATGGCATAGGAAGCATAGGCCTGTATATTTTTTTTCCTCTCAGTATATTAGTTTATTGAATAGCCCTATCTCAGACACAACTGGGCAAAGCAAAATCTTTTGTAGGCCTATGAGATGACTCTTAAAATAAGTCAGCTGCAGCACGGACGCTCATAAAATGCTTTAAAAAATTAAATCCCAAACCAATGGCATTTTACCAAAAATGCACCCCATGACATCCCCTCCAACCAATGAAATTAAAGGTTAGCCTATTTGATTTATCAGCAGCATTTGTATGAAGATGTGAAGGTGATAAGAGCACACACTGTGAAGGATGCACACAATTTTAGAGCTATTTTAAACAAACAAACAAAAAAAAAATGTAAAGAAATAACTGTTTTTCACAATTTTCAAGTAATTTCTTAAAAAGTAATTTCTTAAGAATATTTCCATAAAACAGTCTTTAAAATCTGTTAAATAAATAAATAAATAAATAAATAAACATGGTATCAGGTATAACTGACAAAGTCTGATGAAGGGATAGAAATGTCTGTAGTCCCTTTATAAGGATAGTGGGTTAAGACCCAGAGTGACATATATGTAAGATAAGATAACTTTACAGTCTATCCTTTCACGTTTCAGCATTCCCCACTAGAAAACAGACTCAGAGCATTATGCATCCGAAGTGTCGCAACAGTTCAGTGTGAGCATCTGCGCCGGCTGATGTTCACTGATGCGCCCGAAATGCAGATCACTGACCGCAGAGAACGCATTGTTTTCAATACCACGATAAATATTGTTTGCGATTGCGTGAAGAAACTGTCAGAAATCCAGACAAATGCCTAAAATGAGGATTAGCCTATTTCATGATCCAGACAGAGGGCTGGAAAACCGGAATGAATGGCCACCCCTTGACTAATGTCTATTTGAAAAGGTGTGGCTTTTAAAACTTATTTTGACCAGTAGCCTACTATTGCAATGGTTGCAAAATCATAGGCTAAATGCACTTATAATAGCCATTATGTTGTCTACAACAGACAAGACTTGATTGAACTTAATGAGTGCTCGGGAAAAATGCCGAGACCAAACAACGCCGTCCTTCCACTGACAAGATGTAAGCTCTTCTCGTGAACGACCTGAATGGATTGGTTTCATTTAATCGATGTAGGCTATGCCATGCTTTGTGTCATGTGTCATATGGAAAAAAAAAGATAGATAGCAAACGCAAAATAGACACTCACGAGAAAAGCCACTGAGTCACCTACCAGTCTATGAAGACAACCTGTAACTTGTACCAGGATGACAAGTAGCCTAACAAGACGAGGATCTCTAGACGTGCACGGTTCTGTCAAATGTTATTAAACATTAACTGATGTAATGATCACATGGCGTGATCCACCTATGGGGCACTTGAAAGCCAGTGTCACTCCGAAATAGGATTACTGTCAAAGCAACCCACGCACGTCTTCTCCTAGGCTACTTTCAAAGACCTCTGTCACTCGATTGGAACCGGGGGTTTGCGACCAAAATCGGGGACATTTTCGGGGACAGGTCATTAAAATCAGGGTCTGTCCCCGGAAATCGGGGACGTCTGATCACTCATAGTTATTGCCCATGAACCTGAGTTCCTCTGAATGGCCCAGTGGAGAGTTGAGTGGACACATGTGACCTATATGTTTTCACTGTGTTGTGTCAAAATGACGTAAATCTCTCCCTGCGCCTCCTCAGTGAAGTAGACTCGGCCCTAGCGGAAGTCTCTGGTGAGGAGTGCTGATTGCGAGGTCCTGTACAATCGAAACTTCTCGGTGAGTGGGGGAGGGGATTCCCTGCCGAGGCTGTACACCAGGGGTGGGCAATTATTTTTTCCACGGGGCCACATGAGAAACAGAATTTTGTGGCGGGCCGGACCAAAAGGCTGAACTAAATTCTGCATAATATTAATTGTATTTCTTTATATAAAGCAGTAAATAACATTGTTTTGGGAAATTTGATTGAATAAATGACATTTTTTGTAAGGCAACCTCGTTTTTTCCATCCTCTTACCAGTCTTAGCAGCTTGTAAAAACAATGGTTAACAAAATATGAACGTTTGTACCATTTTTTTTTTCCAGTCACATTCACCCCAAAACACAATAAAGACATCACAGTTTTGTCTTTCTACTCCAAATATCAAACAAGATACATCATATGATAATAATGATGCCCACATTTGTAGTCTAATCACCTCATTTGGTGTTTTTCAGTTTTTCGGATCTGCTCTCCGCAAACTAAACACACGGCTTTATCTCTGACTTCAGTAAATAAATACTTAGCAGTCTGTGTTTTGTTGAAAGCCCTGCATTCGGCATCTACCTTTCTTCTTTTTGCAGACATTTTGGGGGATAAAGTCTTCTTGTGATCTGCTCGCAACAACGTCGATTCGGTGTAGGTATCAGATCTACAGATCGGCTCGGGCTCCGGCGCCTGCTGGTGACGTCACACTATGTGATTGGCTGGGCCATTTGAAGGATGACGTACAAGTTTGTGGTTGGTCTGGACAAATTACGGAAGTAGTTATCGCGGGATTAGGTTTCGTGGGATTTCATGTCGCGCGCATTGCGTTTTTGTTGAACACAACTTCAAAATAAAAGCAATGCACATTCAGCCCATGCATGAGGTAAAATTAGAAAATACATTTATTTTGTAATTTCTAATTAACCTTACGCGGGCCGGTCAGAATGAACCAAAGGGCCGGATGCGGCCTGTGGGCCGTAAAATGCCCAGGTCTGCTGTACACAGTGTGTTAGCACGAGCATGTCGCCTATGGGAAATGAATAGTGTGTTGGATTAGCACTAATCCCATGTTTTGGAAAATCAAAAATGTTGTCTTGGGCCCCTCTGGCGTGTCACCAATCCATGTGCAAAGTATGGATTATGTGCGTCAGGTGAACAGACAGAGAGACAGAGAGACTTCCTTTAGTAGTATAGATAACATTAGAATGAGTACATGAATAAAACCCTATCCGTCACGTTACGGCAGGAACCGCTGTCTATGCCATGTATACAACATAATACACGCCTTCTGACCTTTTGTTTAACACACAGAGTACCAGTCAAATGTTTGGACACTCTTACTCATTCATAATACTGAGTGTGTTCAAACCTTTCACTGGCACTGTATGCATTAAGAAATGTTCATTCCAACAGACATCATCAACAGATTGCTTTTGTAATTTACACTATCGTTCAAAAGTTTGGGGTCACCCAGACAATTTTGTGTTTTCCATGAAAAGTCACACTTTTATTTACCACCATAAGTTGTAAAATGAATAGAAAATATAGTCAAGACATTTTTCTGGCCATTTTGAGCATTTAATCGACCCCACAAATGTGATGCTCCAGAAACTCAATCTGCTCAAAGGAAGGTCAGTTTTATAGCTTCTCTAAAGAGCTCAACTGTTTTCAGCTGTGCTAACATGATTGTACAAGGGTTTTCTAATCATCCATTAGCCTTCTGAGGCAATGAGCAAACACATTGTACCATTAGAACACTGGAGTGAGAGTTGCTGGAAATGGGCCTCTATATACCTATGGAGATATTGCACCAAAAACCAGACATTTGCAGCTAGAATAGTCATTTACCACATTAGCAATGTATAGAGTGGATTAATGATTAGTTTAAAGTGATCTTCATTGCAAAGAACAGTGCTTTTCTTTCAAAAATAAGGACATTTTAAAGTGACCCCAAACTTTTGAACGGTAGTGTATAGTATTACTTACTCACTGCTACAGTGTGTCTGTCTTTAATGCTGATCTCTGTGTGTTTTCTCTGTCTTTGTAGGCATGTAACGAGTTTACGACTCACGTAATGAACCTGTTGCGAGAGCAGTCGCGCACACGGCCCATCTCACCCAAAGAGATTGAGCGTATGGTCAGCATCATCCACCGCAAGTTCAGCTCCATCCAGATGCAGCTCAAGCAGAGCACCTGCGAGGCAGTCATGATCCTCCGCTCCCGCTTCCTCGATGCCAGGTCTGTCTTTTCATTATATCAAAAACTGATATATGTCAAATTATATTTCTCAAACATTTTTTCTCCAACCATGTACATTCATGTCGGCTAAAAGCTAAATAGTTTGGACACTTACACGCAATCCATAGAGGAATACATCAGCATTATTATTATTATTATTATTATTTTTTAACCTCCTAGGGCCTAGCGGTCACATACGTGGACAGCACTTTTTAGAAATTCAGAACAAGAATCCACATATGTGGACATATTTTTTCTCAAAAAGTACATCTTATCAAAGATGATGCTTAGTTTTTATTCTAATCAGGTTCTAATAAGCCCAAATAGCAAAAAGAAATAAAAAATGCATGTAAAAAAAACAGCTTGGGTCTTAGGAGGTTAAATGACAGTTAAGCCCGGCGGTAGTGTATATCCACTGTATTTGTTAGCCATAAGCAGTGTTTGAAGTCACGTAGTGCCCCTTAGCCACCAGGTCTAACTAAAATTTAAAATATCACGAGAACTGACTGTGTAGCTCAGTGTACTTTTGGTATTTCACGCTTACATAACGGTGATGATGTGATGATTTTCAAAAATCAAAACCACTCTCTAATTTGTGGTAAAATGAAACATACTGTACACAGCTCTGTGGTTATGGCACCACGGCAGCATCGTAAATAATCTAACAATCTTAAAAACCGAAACAATCACGGGCCAGAGAAAATATACTTCACTAACTCTGTAATTACAGTGCTTTGATTGTCCCTGGTGTAGTCTTGTTATTATATTGTAGGTTTCATGCCCATGTTTCATGTTAAAATAGCGAGATCACAAGAGTGTGCAGAACATCTTTTAGAAGTGCTCGCCTTTGTTAATTTTCCAATTAGTGCCTCATTTGGTGAATCATGTCACATCATGACCATTGTGCCACTGTGTACACTGAGCTGCAGAGTCAGGTGTCATGATGCTCTAATCTAATCCAGCCTGGAAAGTGTCATAACACAACCTTATGTCAACAAAAATCCTTGTCACTTGACTGAAACTTGCATAACATTTAAACGAACTGTCAGTAATCAGAAAGTCTTATGTTGAAAACCTCATAATTGTTTCAAAGGTTTTGTCATGGACACTAGGAACACGACCCTTATTTTAGCATAAGAGCTGCGCAGATAAATAGAGATTAACAGAAATGTAAACATAATAGTGTATGTACCTACACCGATTAGCAATATCATTATGACCATGGATAGGCGAAGTGAATAATTAACAGTTATTCCACGAAATTGAATCATACATGAGCTGATAGCCGACGAAGCGCATAGCGCCGTTGGCTATAAGCCGTGTACGACGAGATTGAGTAGCATAAGTGTTTTATTCTATCCACATTCACTGGATTTTGAGAAACAGAGCATTTTTATTTTTATATTTTGCAAATTTGATCAATAAAAACTTTATACAAAATGTCCGACAAAATTATTTCCACTTCGAATGTAAACAAATCGGCGAAATGACAGTAGCAATTTGTGAAAAATGCTATAATAATAATAATAATAATAATTCTTGAAAAATAAAAAAAGATACATTTTTTACCATCAAATACTTTCATTTCATATTTTGTATGTTCCACAAATGTAGTAATCCACATTATGTCAAGAACCGCTCAACTAAGTAAAGAGAAACGACATCCATCATTACTTTAAGACATGATGTCTTTGAATTAATAAGCATAAAGGAAAAACATTGAATTAGAAGGTGTGTCCAAAGTTTTGGCTGGTACTGTAGGTTATTATGAATGTGTATTTTATGCATTTTGACCACTTTCTTGTCAGTGTATATAAATTTACTGTCCATCCATCCATCCATCCATCCATCCATCCATCCATCCATCCATCATCTGTAGATGCTTATCCTGTTCTACAGGGTCGCAGGCAAGCTGGAGCCTATCCCAGCTGACTACAGGCGAGAGGCAGGGTACACCCTGGACAAGTCGCCAGGTCATCACAGGGCTGTCCAGCCATTTATTATTTTTTTTAAATTAAGCACCTTTCAAACCATGAAAAAACAACCCAAATTAAGCTTTTTTCTTTTCCTTTTTTTTTTAAAAAAAGTCTGCTCATACATCTGTATGAACCATGTTTATAATATCATGACTACATGTCTACATAATGTGGATGCAGGTGACAGGAAATTATCTGGCAAGCTCATTTAGACAGCTATGTAGCTAAGCTAATAGAGTATATTTGCAATCTAATGTCTGTATTAGCTATATATGTTGAAAAATCGAAGGGTAGCAATTAGTATTTCATGGCTGGTTGATATAAGTTATTTATCAATACAGCTTCCTATATCTACAACCGCAATTCCAAAAAAGTTGGGACGCTGTGTAAAACATAAATAAATACAAAATGCTGTAAATTGCAAATCAGAGAAACCCTATATTTCATTGAAAATAACACAAAGACAACATATCAAATGTCATCTCATCTCATCTCATTATCTGTAGCCGCTTTATCCTGTTCTACAGGGTCGCAGGCAAGCTGGAGCCTATCCCAGCTGACTACGGGTGAAAGGCGGGGTACACCCTGGACAAGTCGCCAGGTCATCACAGGGCTGACACATAGACACAGACAACCATTCACACTCACATTCACACCTACGCTCAATTTAGAGTCACCAGTTAACCTAACCTGCATGTCTTTGGACTGTGGGGGAAACCGGAGCACCCGGAGGAAACCCACGCGGACACGGGGAGAACATGCAAACTCCGCACAGAAAGGCCCTCGCCAGCCGCGGGGCTCAAACCCGGACCTTCTTGCTGTGAGGCGACAGCGCTAACCACTACACCACCGTGCCGCCCCGTTGTCATATCAAACGAATAAATTTTATTGTTTTTTTAAAAATATATGCTCATTTTGAATTGGATGTCAGCAACACATTTCAAAGAATTTGGGAACTTTACATCACTATGTCAATGTTTGGGAACTGTGGAGACCAGTTGCTGTAGTTTTGAAAGAGAAATGGTGTCCCATTCTTGCCTGACATACAGTTTCAGTTGCTCAACAGTTCGGGGTCTCCAGTGTCATATTTGACGCTTCATAATGCACCAAACGTTTTAAATGGGAGACAGGTCTGGACTGTAGGCAGGCTTGACGTTGTCTTGCTGAAAGAAGGAAGGTTTTCCCTGAAAAAGATTTTATCTGGATGGCAGCATATTGCTCTGATACATGTATATATCATTCAGCATTAATGATGCCTTCCCAGATGTACAAGCTGCCCATGTCATGTGCACTAATGCGCCCTAATAGCATCACAGATGCTGGCTTTTGAACTGTGCACTGATAACAAGCCGGATGGTCCCTCTCCTCTTTAGCCTGGAGGATGTGGTGTCCATGATTTCTAAAAAGAATTTCTACTTTTGATTTGTCAGACCTCGGGACAATTTTCCACTTTACCTCAGTCCATCGCAAAAGAGCTTGGGCCCAGAGAACATGGCAATATTTCTGGATATTGTTTATATCTGGTTTTAACTTGCATTTGTGGATGCAGTAATGAACTGTTTTCACAGACGATGGTTTTCTGAAGTGTTCCTGAGCCCATACAGTGATTTCCACTACAGACACGTGTCTGCTTTTAATGCAGCATCTCCTGAGGGCCTGAAGATCACAGGCATCCAATGTCAGTTTTCAGCCTTGTCTCTTGCATACAGAGATTTCTCCAGATTCTCTCAGTCTTTCAGTGATGTTATGTACCATAGATGATGTGATCCTCAAATTCTTTGCAATTTTACATTGAGGAATGTTATTCTTAAAATTGTTGCACTATTTGCCCACTCAGTCTTTTACAGAGCACTGAACCCATCCCCGTCTTTACTTCTGAGAGACTCCGCCTCTCTGGGATGCTCTTTTTTTATATCCAATTATGTTATTGACCTGTTGCCAATTAACCAAATTATTTTTTTTCGCATTACACAATTTTTTCTGTCTTTTATTGCCCCGTAGCAACTTTTCTGAAATGTGTTGCTGACATCAAATTCAAAATGAGCATATATTTTTCAAAAAACCCCTACAACATTTCTGTTTCAACATTTGATATGTTGTCTTTGTACTATTTTTAATGAAATATAGGGTTTCCAAGATTTGCAAATCTTTGCATCCATCCATTATCTGTAGCCGCTTATCCTGTGCAGGGTCGCGGGCAAGCTGGAGCCTATCTCAGCTGACTACGGGCGAAAGGCGGGGTACACCCTGGACAAGTCGCCAGGTCATCACAGGGCTGACACATAGACACAGACAACCATTCACACTCACATTCACACCTACGGTCAATTTAGAGTCACCAGTTAACCTAACCTGCATGTCTTTGGACTGTGGGGGAAACCGGAGCACCCGGAGGAAACCCACGCGGACACGGGGAGAACATGCAAACTCCACACAGAAAGGCCTCCATTGGCCACTGGGCTCAAACCCAGAACCTTCTTGCTGTGAGGTGACAGTGCTAATCACTCCACCACCGTGCCGCCCCAAATCTTTGCATTCTGACTTTTTTGGAATTGGGGCTGTACATCTTCTTACATCTCTTCTTGCTATACATTAATAATCATACATCAAAGATTAGTTGTTACGCTTGACAATGACATCATTTGCTTTTCATGTACGTTATGTGCTTCAACCAATCACTCACACTTAAGGTGAAATAACACCAGCTCCAGGCTGCAGTGAAGTCTGAATCCGAGCTTGGCCCTACCAGAGAAACCATGGCAACTGGTCGTAAATTAAAGACAGGATATACAATAATAGCGATCAGTATAAAGCCATTTGAGTGACACAAGGTGAAAAAATGAATGCTGTTGAGAATACAGTTTTTTATTAGGATTGAAAGTGTTACTTATTTTAAGGCAATTGTTTGGCAAATACATTTGATTAACTGTGTCTTAAATTAGCTTTTATAGATGTCATGTTAAATAAGGCTGGAAATAAGATGACTTTCTGCTCCAGAACAGTGCAGCAAATAAGTGTTCACTCAATCTTTGGGACATTGAAAGTTCAAATCCTGGTCATGCCACAGCGATCTGTGGCCAGGAGCCAAGGAAGCCAAATTGGCTGTACTCTCTGTGGATGGGCGGGATGGCCTACTCTCGCTTGTCAATCACAGTAACACTAGCCAATTTGAGGGCAGATAGTGATTTGATAAATAAAGTACTTATTGTAATTGTAGGAAAAAAAAATGACAGCAACCAATCTTGCAACAAAAGAAACTATTTATTTGGAATATGCATTACCAGTACAAATTAAGAGACCAGAAAACCTACACCTTGTTAGTTTTTTTTTCCTTCACAAAAACAAGTTGGAATTGAAAAGACAGTAATTTGCTGTTCCATTTGTATTCCTTATTATACATATGCAGAGATCTTAAAAGTTAAAACTCAGCAAGAGAAAGTCTCCGCGCTTTATATATATATATATTTATTTATTTATTAAAAAAAAAAAAAAAAAAAAAAAGAAACATTCAAAAACACTGCAGGATTTTTAAAGAACAAAAAGACATGCAACAAAGTAAACATTTGATGTTTTACAAATTGCTTCATATGCAAAAACTAAAAGCATCATTACATGAAGCTTTCAACAATACGCTGAAACTGGGCAGGCGATGAGAGGTGTGTGTGTGTGTGAGAGAGAGAGAGAGAGTGTTCAGGGTTATGATGTCACTCTTTTACCCAGATTTGACCAACTGTGGAAGGAGTTTAGCACTTTTCGTTTTGCTCGAACACACACAGTGGTTTGACTCATTAGCTCGTGACCAGGTTTAGAAGGTGTGTTAACTCCAGACATACTGTACAGTTAAGGCCTCTCTGGGTTACAACAGATCAGCATGGATGTTTATTATTGAATGTTATCTAGCTTTGCGATGGATGGTGCATCTAACTGAATAGTCTACACTAACACTTGCTATTAGGCTTTCTTGAGGAGCTACAGGTCACATTAGAATAATAATCTCCACATATGGAGCTGTTTCGGCTGGTTACAGCTAGACCTGACTGATTCCTGTAGCCAAACAGCAGCGTCCCTGTGTGTCCAGAGTACAGCATTTTTTTGGTGATTTTCCAGTTCTCTCTCTCTCACACACACCTGATTATTTAAAAGGAAGTCTGGCCAAAAAATGGCATTTTGGCAATACTGTCCCTTTAAAATCCCATTTGCAGGTGTGTTAGAGATCAGGAAATCAGCAAACTGTGCTGGACTCTCGACACACGGAAATAAAGGGCCCTCTTTCTTAATGGGTGCTCATTATAAAATGTCATGATATACCTTAGTGATGGATGGTGCATCTAACTAAATAAATTACAGTGCTTAATGTGACAAAAAGCTTTGTTGATTTGCTACAAGTAACAAGATAGAATCATAATCGATGTGCGATGCAGAACACGCTTGATTTTTTTGGTGTGATAAGATTAAGTGAGCAGTTACACACTTGGCTCGAAATTGGCCACAAGCACCGGCCATGTCACTTTGCTTTAGGAATTTCATCTCTATTATGCTGATCAAATCACAAAAGATTTCTTAAAGACATAGCCTGCCCATCAGAGACCCGATTCACACTTACATGAAGCGCAGGATGTATCATTTTAAACTCTGTTTAAAAGAGCAAAATAAGACTAAAAAAGGTGCACATCTACATACATTGCGCATTCTTGGGCTAATTCACATTATGCTAAAGCAAGAACAAAAAAGGAAAAGAAAAATGTCTTGTAACAGGGCTGAAGCGAAAAAGAAAAGCGCATTAGGCTATTCACAACATGACGATGTAAAAATATACGCAAATGTTTTCTGCATTTTTTTGTTGTGCCATGTTTTCTTTCGACAAACACTACTGAATTCGGACTGCATTTTTGGTTTTGAATACGAAGCACTGGGGCTTTCGCTAAGAAACAAGCCCGGGTACAGAAGATAATACATCATTTACAATGTGGACATTGGTTAAAATGATGATAAACAAAACGAACATGTCTGCTGTTTTTGGTATCAAAGTAATGAGGGGTACGTGATATTTTGTCACCTAGAAAAGCCAAGAAACTAAAGGCAAGGCTCGGTTGTTCTCAGTTGGGCTGGGTCAGTTCTTGAATGAAAAATGGAGTAAAATGTATACGATAAAGTGACTTCACAGGAGTCACGCATCAAATGTATTCGAAAATCAGATTAATTATATGCAACTCTGAAGTCCTCTGCTGTTTTCTGTACGTTATTTAGATGGGAAAAAAATTACACAAGTAAATCAAAAGCGTCGGTCACAACCGGCCGTACGTGCTCCTACGGCCAGTCTACGTGCAAAAAACGCAAGAAACGCACGGAGGGCGCGCATGTGACGTGCTGATTTTCGAGCCGTAGACCGGCCGCAGAGGTTCTTTGTCATGTCAAACAAACTCTACGGGCGCTTACGTTTTTTTCAGGTTGCAAGACAAACTTACGGCCGACGTGCGTCTTTCTCCACGAACAAAAAAAAAACGCAGCGATTTGGGAAACGCCAAAAATCGCGCGGCCAAAAAATCGTACGTCCAGTTGTGACCTAGGCTTAAGACGAATATACTGTATTTTCCGGACTTTGAGTCACTCTGGAGTATAAGATGCACCCTCGAAATATGTAACTTCATTTTATAAGCCGCATCAAAGTAGTGGCATTTCCATGTCTTTGTCCTGTTAGTGTTGCCGTAGGTTAGCACTCTACTGTCTTCTTTGCTACAATCTCAATCCCTCTGTCAGACCTAGAAAATATGTGTGTGAATCCATTTTGAGCTTTGCTGCTCCAATATTGCTAATTTCTCCTACAGCCCCTCGTGGAAATGTTAGCACCAAGCTAGTGTATCATACAGTCATATAGAACAGACACCTGTATGAAACTCTATATTCGTGTCACAGTTTTACAGTTAATCATACAAATAATCAAAACTTCTAAAGAAAGCACTCCTCTCTCAGTCATAATGCTAACCATTCTGCTGCCATCAGTGCTGAAGTAAATCACCTAACGTTAAACCATAATCAGTGGGTAGGCTAATGCAAAAACGCAAATCAGAGCACCGTCTAGAGAGGGTTAAAAACATCTTATAGTCTGCAAAATACAGTAGTTTTAAAGTTCGCATTATTTCAAATCTGTTTGCGTTTATTACAGAAGTGATTTTGGTTCATAGCAGCATTTGGCTCTTCGTTAACTGATGCAGTTGTGTTTATCACAACTTGGTGGACTGTCTTAAATTTGTTGTCATCAGGTGACCGACACGGATGTTACAAACTTAACTTAATTTGCAAAGCCTATACTGCATTGTCACTGGCGGAGATTATACATGGAAGCCAACAGAAAAAAACAAAACAAAACTTTTTTTGTTTTTTTTTTTGTTTTTTTAAAGAAAGAAGGTTTTTAGGAATCAAAGACAAGCGATGTTTGTATAGCTTAATTAAAAATGAATTTCAAGTTACGTGATGGAGAGAGACCGAGATACAAAATATGTCTTTATAATACAGTATGTCCCTATATTACAACATGGAGAATATGATCACGTCAAATGAACATGCAAATCATGAATGTTAAAATGTAGAAAAATACTTTGGCACTATGGACACAAAATGTTCATGGTTTTGTTTTTTTTTTTACCATGGTAAAAATGTGAAAATGGGGCATCATATGCGCCATCGTTTCTATTTTAGAAATCAGTTTATTGTTATGACTTGTTGTTTATGTTGTTTATCTAAGAGGTAGTGCGATCGTACATATTAACCCCTTCAGACCCCATGTTCATGATAATGGTTTATGGTATGTTTGAGGGATTTTTTTTTTCATTCAATCCACTGACTGTAGGAGCTTCATCAAAATACTATTTAAGACTGAAAATAATGATTTTGAACAAGAATTATAATTGAGAATAAAAAAAAAAATCTGATCTGAAGGGGTTAATACAAATCGGGGGCTGTATTTCAGAACCGAAACTCTGTGTGTGTGTGTGTGTGTGTGTGTGTGTGTGTGTGTGTGTGTGTGTGTGGTTAAAACAGACTGATTCACTCCAAAGCATGGCAGAGAACCAGCTTAGTGAGCTAGTGAGTGCATTACTTAAACATAGTGATGAACGACAGAGTGACAGAACAAAAAGAGAGTCCATGGTTTGTGCAGTAGTGAGGGAACAAGAAGGAGTGGGGTGATGAGGGGATCAGTTGGAGGTGTCAGAGTGAACACTCCCAGGTCCTTCTGTGGGTGAGGTCACTGAGGAGGGGGTAGTAGCATCCTGCCATCCACCATTAGCCTGTGGAAGAAGAAAGGATGTTATATTAGAGAAGTGAAAGCTGGAAGATTGCCGCAAACTGTCAAGAACAACATCCAATCAGCTAATCGTTTAGCATTAACCCAATGCACAAGTTCTTGCAGATGCAGGTCAAGAGCTGAGGTGCAATGTTCACATTGCACATCAGAATGGGGAAAAAAAAATGATCTCAGTGACTTTAACCATGGCATGGTTGGTGGTGCCAAATGGGCTGGTTTGGGTATTTCAAAAACTGCTCATCTCCACAATATTCTATAGAGTTTACACATAATGATGCAAAAACATTCAGTTTTGCAGTGGTTCTGCAGGTGGCGATGTCTTTTGGACACAGACATCAAAGGAGAATGGCCAAATTGGTTCGAGCTAACAGGAAGGCTACGGTAGCTCAAATAACCAGTCTTTACAACTGTTGTGTGCAGAAAAGCATCTCAGAATGCACAATACGCAGAACTCGGACAGCTACAACAGCAGGATCAATGTACAGGTGATTATACACACACACACACACACACACACACACTTGTGGTCAGAAGTTTACATACACTAATCATGGACATGACGGAGAGTTGGCCTAGTGCAGGGGTTTTCAAAGTGTGGGAGAGTCAGCCCCCCCCTCAGAGAGCAAATAAACAACAGCGCCCCCCTTTACAATTTTTGTTGTTGCTATACTTAATGTTCCATTCGTATTTAAAGAAATGGTTGTTGTACACATTTTTATTTTTTTCTTTTACACATTTTAAACATCTGTGCTTTTTTTAAAACCTCTTTTTTTTTTTACACATTTTAAACATTTGTGCTTTTTAAAACATCTTTTTTACACATTTTAAACATCTGTGCTTTTTTTAAAACCTCTTTTTTTTTTTACACATTTTAAACATTTGTGCTTTTTAAAACATCTTTTTTACACATTTTAAACATCTGTGCTTTTTTTAAAACATCTTGTTTTACACATTTTAAACATCTGTGCTTTTTTTTTTAAACATCTTGTTTTACACATTTTAAATATCTCATAGCATCGTTAGCTAGCACCTCTTGGCAGACAACACACTGTGGCAGTGGCGCATCTTCAGATCCAGTCCATGAAAATCCAAACTTTAAATAATCGTGGTCATACTTCCTTCTTTTTTTGCTTGGCCCAGACTCTGTCTCCTCACTCACTGTAGCTTTAGGTACTAAAAGTCGATCCATTTTGTCTCTGGCAAAGGCTAGCTGAAGTTCGCTAAATGTCCACAATAGTAACTTATTCTGGTTTATTTTTCCTCACGTTGCGCCCCCCCTGAAGAACTCTGGCGCCCCCTAGGGGAGGCGCACCCCACACTTTGAAAAGCCCTGGCCTAGTGGTTAGCGTGTCCACCTCTCGACCAGGAGATCACGAGTTCTACTCGCGGTCGGGTCATACCAAAGGCCATCATAAAAATGGTACCTACCGGTACTACTGTCTAGCAAGGCACGCTGCAATACAGATGCGAGTGGGGAAGTCAAACTCTCATGGTTACCAGAGGACTAGCCCCGCCCCCCCACTGTAACCCTAGCTATATAGGCAAGAGGCCGAGGACTAGAGAAATGGAGATCGGCGCCACACCCATACGTCTTAAAGAGTTGGTTAGTACTGGGACAGGACACTGCCCGGGAAGACCAGATTCTGACGTAAGAGGGACTGTGACTTGAATCATGGACATGAATGTCATTGCAATATTGAGCTTTTAATGCTTTCTTTGAACTGTTGTTTTTCTGAGGCAGAATGATTGTACAACATACATTTAAAAACAAAAAAACCCCACCAAGAATATAGTGCACGTTTTAATTAATTTTGAGTTTTCTGAAAATAAACACGGTGCCAGAATTATACATACAGGGTCAAAAATGTACATACAGCACACCTGATATTTGGTTAAATGCCCCTTAGCAAGTTTCACCTTCACCGGACGCTTTTGGCAGCCATCAACAAACTTCTGGCAGAATTCTGGTTGGATATTTCACCACTGTTCTTGGCAGAATTAATAGATTTGAATTAAATTTGTTGGTTTCCTGGCACTTACCCAAATTTTAAACACAATCTGCATATTTTCAAACGGGTTAAGGTCAGGACTTTGGGAAGGCCAATCCAAACGCTTACTGTTGACCTGCTTTATCCAGTCCACAACCAGCTTTGATGTGTTTGGGGTCATTGCCCTGATGGAACAGGCAGTTGAGTCAACCATCTAGCTGACGGTTTAAAGTTATATTGAAGAATTCTGAGGCAGTCCTCCTCCTTCATTATTCCATCCACTTTGTTGAATCCTGTTTAACAGTTACTTTAGGTACAGTGTTGAATGTCTTACCTTTACTCCTCCAAACATACCTTCGGTTACTGTGGCCAAACAACTCATTCTTTGTCTTAATGTTCCCTCAGAAGGCTTTTTCTTTGTCCATGTGGTCAGCTGCAAACTTGAGCTGAGTTTGAAGGTGTTGATTTTGGAGCAGGGGCTTCTTTCTTGGACAGTTCATGGTGACGTAAAACTTGCTTGACTGTAGTCAGTGACACTGGTGTTCCAGCTGGTTCCAGTTCATAGCAGGCCTGTGCTTTGGTGGTTCCTGTCCATATGAACCAATTTCGTCTCAGCTGAGGGTGACAGTTTGGGTCTTCTTCTAGACCTTGGCAAAGTGGCTACACCTCCCAATAACTGTCAAACAATCTTTATGTTGGCACAGAGAAGCTACCAGCTGTAGTTAATCATGATCACTAACAGGAAATTAAGACGCCTTGGCAAGTTAAAAGACATTTTGGAACTTTCAGCACCAATGAATTAATCTAATAATCTAATGGGTAATAAATCCAAACTTGTGCACCAAATTCTTGTCCCCCCCCATTAAAGATATGTGATGTATAATTGTTCTGCCACAGAAAAAGGACAATTCAAGGAAACATTTAAAAGCCCAATATTGTGATGATGAGTGTATGTAAACTCCTGACCACAACTGTGGAGATGGATGGATGGATGGATGAAACTGAGAAAATACTGCTTTGCTGCTGAGAATATAAAATATACTGTGTTTGCTTTTCCCAGGAAGATGGGAAGTACTGCAGACGTGTAATACGGGACAGAGTTAAATGCTTGTCACTTTCACTGACACACACCATAATACTGAGCTGGGATGAAGTGGCCCACCATATAACACTCCCAGAAGAAACAAAGAGGGAAGCGGTGGTGGAAAATTATGACATTTGGAGATTGAAATGAAAACACAATGCGAGGCGCAGAAGCCATTTCTCGTCTTGCAGACAGGCCTGCTAAAGAGCATTTGGGGATATTAATAGCAAAAAGGCTGGAAATGGCAGCCGGCAGCCACTCAGCTCCAAGCCTGTTATTTAGAGCCGAGGCAGTCTGTAATCAAACAAAATGGAGGGGAGCAGAAAAAGATCTTAAAACGTGTTCAGTTACGGTGCCACGTTCCTATTTTCTACTGAAGGCATAATTACTGCTATAAAACACTACACGAGCCATTATCAACACAGCGAACAAAGAGGGAAATCACTTGTCTGAAAAAGATTCCTCATCTTTCGACTTTAAATCGGCTTTTAGCACAAAGTCACTGCTGTTGGATCTGAAATATGAACTCCACTTCCACCTGCATATAAACAACAGTCTGAGATATTAATTTTTAATAATAAAAAAAAATCAAATTAAAATGTGTTGCACTATTGCCACCATGACTCAACGAATTAAAGTAATAAAAATTGGCTAACAAATATTTATGTGGACCTCGCAATTTCTCTAAAATTCCGGATTTTTTTTTTTTTAAATTAAAAATGATTTTTATTACATGAGAGGATGTTCAGGTCTGCTTGAGATTCTCACACTAAGAAGTTTTAAAACAGCTGGTGTAAATCACCAGTTTTAAATTCTACATATTAATCATAAACAACATTTTGGGATTTTCTAAATTAATTGTTGCAGTAAAACTGCTGTTAAATCTAAAGGCATCTGGCCAATGAGACTGAACATGTGAGTGATCCACAGAAGACGAGGGATAGTTAAAATTTTTTTAATCCAGTTAAGCAGAGCAGACGCATAATATAGCGGAGTAATTGTGATATTTGTTAGTAAAAGAAGAAAATGGATTTTTATGTCAAGTTTTGGGAAACAATAAACGACTTGAAGCCATTAAAGAAATCATGCTTAGATAGATCAGATAGCCTTCTGTTCAAGAAAAATAAAATCTGTGCTCGTTTTCACATCTCTCCAGTTTCCCTGGAATGGCACAGAGTGAAGGAAATGGAGGGATTGTTTGGGATTTGAATACGTCCGTGTTCTTTCTTATGGAACGGCTTCGATCTCATTAGCATATAACAGAAAGCGGGCCAAGACATGGCAGCAAAGCCGTTGACCTTACTCCTCCTCGTCCTCTCTCTCTCTACCCCCCCTTTGCTCTCTTACGCTGTCAGGGCCATTAGCTCGGCACGAATGTGATCTGAGCAATGTGCTTGGATTGCTGTCCCAAGTCCGCACTCGGCTCCCTGTGTGTCTGTCTGATCGATTTTCCCCTTTGCCACATGGCTTGTCGCTGTGAATTTTGCAACCGCACCAAAAACCAGCGGCAGCCCCCACCCGAAAGGAAATAAATAATTAAATTAAGGAGATGATGAGAGTGACAAAAAAAAAAAAAAAAAAGGCATACACAGAGGGCCACAAGCTTAGATTTAATTTTCAGCATTACGATATGGTATTTTCCTTATAGTCTTTTTAGTTTAGCCTTTGGGCAGCTATGGGGTCTAGAAGGGGAGGGGATGCTCAGACCATCTCACCTGTACACAACATACACGCGTGCACACATACAAACTGTTCATCATGGCACGTGTCAGTGCAGGTGTTTGGAGAGAGCTTATTGGATGTGACAGGTGTGTCCGAGCCCTGCGGCGGTAGCAACACGCAACCGATCACACTGGATGACTGTGGATCAGACATGTCCCACCGAGAGCAATTCCAAGCCCTATGGCTTTAAAATAATTGGTAGAGTGGCAAAGGGCACAAGAAGAAAAAAAAAAAAAGTTATTTTTTTGTTTTCTTACATTGATGCCCTGCGGACTGTACATCTGGTTGGCTGTGAGGCCATCACTGTATCCTCCTGTCTGACTGATAACATGGCGAAGGGTATCCACCTGAAAACGCACAATAAACAACAAAACAAGGTCAGAGCAGACGCACACACAAAATAAACAAAGCAAGGTCGGCGAGAAAGCAGGAGCATCAAAACAAAACTTAACAGGAAAAAGCACAAGGTCAAACAACACAGTAGCAATGAGCGAGACAAAGAAAACAACAATTCAAAGTAAACACAAATCACATAAACGATGTAAATACATAAACTAGCTAAAATGGCAACAAAGGAAAGGAGTAAAACAGAACATCTGCAAAATTCTTGTGGCAGTGAGTCAAGGTGACTGGACTTTATAATTGTAAAGCCCTTTCTTCGTTCATTGTTCTGAATGCATCTTTTGTTGCATGGTTTGATAACAGGCTCGACAGCTTTGTTAGGGTTTAATATTTTATTAGGGATTACATAAGTGACAAATTGAAGCGTTATTAACGGTGTATGTTGTTAAAAGCAATATTGTTAATCATGATAAATTGTTACGCAGCTATTAAGATATTAACATGTAATGTCTGCGCATACCTATCTGTTTTTCTGAGCGCAAACATGTATACAGGTTCATTACCAACCACTTTGATGAGAGATCCCATGTTTAGCGTTTTTGTTAACAGCTGTTTAAAAGGTTTGTGTGACAGCATGTCCCGTTATTATCTGTTCGTTAATCATGAAAAAATAAATAAATAAATAAAATACTTCGTATTAGCTCAGTGCATTCCAAATTACATGATACCAGTTTCAGACTTGCTCGTCTACATGTACATATCTGCTCCCTGTAGCCTGCTCTTGTCTTTACACACCACCATGTATCTTTAAGAGTATTCTTTATCAGAGTAGATGTCCAGCGTATGAGGTGACCAGACTGATGTGTACTGTACCTGCGACTGCACGTTGGCTCCCACTTGAGCCCCCTGGTATGAATCGCCATTCATAGACTGCACACTCATAAACAAATCACCAGAGTTGGACATGTTAAAAGAGCCAGCAGAACCTAAGAGCAGAGGAGGGAGAGAGAGGAGAGGAAAAAGAAGCAGCAGCACAAAGACCGAGAGAGAGAGAGAGAGAGAGAGAGAGAGAGAGAGAGAGAGAGAGAGAGAGAACGCAAGAGGTAGAGAGAGGAGAAGGAGAAAAAGCACATGCGGAAGTACAGTTAGACAAGCGTAACAGAGCAGAGAGAATGAGCAGCCCATAGAGAGCAGAGCATCAGCACTAAGGCTGAGCAAGAGATAACGCTGTAAGACAGGTTTAAAGCAAGAGCAGGCAAGTTGTAATGTTAGCTAGCTAATGGAGGAACGTGCTCGTCCTATATAACGCTGCTGTTTAAAAAGTTTAAAGCAAGCCCAAAATGGATTTCAAGGAAATTGAAATCGTTGTAAAACCGTATTACAAGGCATGTTATATTTTTATACAAACGTGATTACTTCAACTCGGCCAATAACGGCTCGCGCTCGTTTTCATGACTCATAAAAACTGCAGAAAGGTTTATGAAGTGACTACCATGCCCCTCGCAGATCTCTCTGCGAACCAAATCCTACAACGTGTGAACTGAGAAAGGATGACCTCCGTTCGGGTTTTTCATGATTTTGGGACAAATGGCTGATTTGCGATAAAATTGAGTGATCCCAAGAGTACTGTTACACTTACACAACTTACATGTTCAACATCTTTGTTGGACACGTGCCTATTTTATGTATAATGGTACTGTCAACTGACCAAAGAAATCATCATCTGTATTCTCTCGCAAATTCCATTTACATTTCGTCATTTTGTGCCATTGAATCGATTTGGATGGAGATTATCCGCAGAGAAAGAAAAGTTTTACTCAAAGAATTGCGAAAACCACTTCTGAGACACATTTTAGCCACGTTACGCAAGTGGAACCGCATCTGACTCTCCAAGCCACATTTGACAACGCACAAGTTCTGTGAATGCAGATGTTCGTGTTTTGTTAGCATTAAAAATGGTAATGAGATTAAACACAGCACAAAATATGATGTGGAATTCAGAAAACTGAAAATATGGAACAGCACTGGAAGTTGGTGTTTGAATGTAATGAACTAATTTGCATATGAACACTGTCTGACTGCAAAAGAACTTGACTACAGGTGTAAATGCATGTGGTGCAAGTCTTATCAGGATACAGTCAAGCTGCATGAAATGGACAGGTGTAAACGCAGTCATAAATTCAATCTGACACACATTCTATGCCAACAGTTTCAGAGGCCATACTGACACCAAGACATATACTCTGAGTTTGAAATACTGAGAGTTAAAGAAACAGAAGTGTTGTGTGCCAGGCAAATGGAAACGATGCTGAAAATCCAATAAACATACAGTGCCCTCCAAATTATTGGCACCCCTTGTAAAGAGGCGTAAAAAGGGTGAGAAAAAAAATGCACCTTTCGGTGAAGTAGCTTCCTTTCACGCTGAAAAAATGAGAAAAATCCCAACCTTTAATTGAAATACATTTATGCAGAGAAAAACAAATCCCTCATCAAGAAATAATTATTTTCAACAAATACACGTGTGCCACTATTACTGGCACCCCTGGAAATTACAGTGAACACAATGTAACTCAAGCATGTTTCTCATTTAAAGGAGAACTCAAGTCATTTTTAAACTCACTTTATTTCTTAATTAACGTGTTATTCAATTAGATTTTCAGTTTTAGTAACCTTATATCGTGACTCGTATTGGCAATTAAATATTATACTTATTGGCCTATTCAGTTTTTAGCCGTGTTGAATTTAGTTCGTTTGGTCCACGGCAGGCGTCGCTTATCTGCGCGATCTTCACGAGACTTATGCGAGACTTCGAAATGTGAAGCGTCAGTGCCGCCATTTTGAAAACTGTTTTCCAAACGAAATATTGCACAAAAACGAGATTAAATGACGATTACTGCCTACTTTTTTCAAACTTTCCTGATTGCTATCAGAACAAACAAAACTTCCGGCTTGATTACGTCAGCGTTCGAAAGAGGGCGCGCGCGTCTTTTGACAACGTTGGCAGATGTTGGTCACTTTGATTTCCCCTGTACGTTTTACTCCCGTCCTACGAAGTCTCGCACAGGTCTCAACGAATCTCGTTTACGGCCATTGCTTTGACATATGGACTGATATATTACATAGCACATTTCAAACACTCATAACTTGCTATAGCAGTGACAAAATAGCTGTCAGAAATGCATTCCAATATTTAATAAAATGAGATAAATAGAATTTTGATAATAAAAAATTTCCCTTCAGTTCTCCTTTAAATTGTACATTTTTGAGTTGATTGCAGTGTGTAGGAACTTTCATGCTGTAATCCAGGACTTCCTGATTAACTGGGGTACAAATATGAGGTGACACAGAGGCCAAATTCCCTTCGTCCTCTGTCATCAAATAAGAGAACACACAAACCAAATGAGGGAGAAGTGTGTTGACCTTCAAAAGTCAGGGAATAGTTATAAAAAAATAGCTACTCTCCTGAAAATGTTCATTTCTACTGTTAGGGCAATAATAAAAAACTGGAAACCAACTGGAACTGTTACAAATTTGTCTGGAAGAGGACCCAAATTTACTTTTCCCCCATGTACAGTGAGGAAGAGGGTAAGAAAGGCAAAAAAAAAATCTCCAAGGATCATTGTTGGTGAATTACAAGAAAAAGTAAAATCTTGGGGTTTCCAAGTCTCCAAAACCACCATCAGATGCCACCTCCATGCCAACAGATTATTTGAAAAGTATGCAAAAAAAAACCCCAACAAAAAACCCCCCACTTTTCTGTCAGTTAACCACAAACGTAAACACGTGAAGTTTGTGAAACGCTGCTAGAACTTTGACTGGAACCGTGTTCTACGGTCTGATGAAACAAAAATGGAGCTTTCTGGCAAGAAACACTAAAGATGGGTTTGGGGTAAAAAAGAAGGACAGCTATAATGAAAAGAACCCAATCCCAACTGTAAAATATGGTGAAGTTCTGTGATGTTTTGAGGCCGTTTTTCCTCCAAACACCCTGGAAACCTTCTTCAGGTGCACGGCATCATGGACTCCATGAAATACCAGGACATTTTAAATCAAAATCTGGCTGCCTCTGCCAGGAAACTAAAACTGGGTCGTCATTTGATCTCCCAGCAGGAGAATGAGCCAAAGCGTTTGTCCAAATCAACACAAAAACGGTTAGCTGACCACAGACTCAAGCTTCTGCCCTGGCAATCTCAGTCCCCTGACCTGAACCCCATTGAAAACCTGTGGGGTGAGCTGAAGAGGAGAGAGCACAAGAGAGGGTCTCGGACCCTGGATGATCTGGAGAGATTGTGTAAAGAGGAACGGTCTCAGATGCCCTGCTCTGTATCTCCAACCTGATAAAATGTTATAGGGGAAGACTCAGTGCTGTTTTACTGTAGCCTGGGCCCGCCCATCCTAAGCGTGACGCAACACGAGGGCCTGTTGCGAGCTTAGTCTGGCCAGGCAAGCTATCTCCAGCTCTTCCAAGCTCCGGAAAAATCGGGAGCCAATCAACTTTGAGCATCTCCAACGGCCCTGGGTAGAGGCGTGTTCAAGGCAGTGACGTAGTAGAACTGCGACCGGAAGCCATAGATTGTTTACAGAATCATGCTGTATTGAAAGCATTCAACGGGAAGTTCTCATTGAAAACGGAGCAAAGAGCAGCCCTGGAGGTATTTATTGAAAGGAAGGACGTTTTCGCCTTGCTCCCGACCGGCTTCGGTAAGAGTTTAATCTACCAGTTAGCCCCGCTAGTAGCCAAATCAATGGGGCTCAGCGAGAATCCTATCGTCGCGTCACATACGTCAGAGGAAAGAGTGATGTGATTGGTTTAAGCTTCGTCACAGCCTTTTCTGGCTTCGACCAGTAGCAAACTGAGGCATTTCAGGGAGGCGGGTCAACCACGGGCTCTGGGAAACGGTTGGGCTGAATATCTTGGCCAGACCAACAGCTCGTAGAGCTTTGAAGTCGCGTTAGCCAGACTAGTTTTACTGGCAAAGGGAGGTTGTACAAAGCATTAAATGCAGGGATGCTAATAATAGTGGCACATGTGTTTTTGTTGAAAACAATTATTGTTTGATGAGGGATTTGTTTTTCTCTGAATAAATGTATTTCAATTAAAGGTTGGATTTTTCCTCATTTTTTCAGTGTGACATGAAGTTACTTCACCAAAAGGTGGATTTTTTTTTACGAATCTTTACAACCGGTGCCAATAAGTGTGGAGGGCACTGTATTTATAAAACCTATTTAGACTGTTTGAAAGAATGAGTTAAGTCTCAGGTGTGTAGAAGCTGAAGACACTAAACCTGCATTAGTCCAACCTTTATATACTGGACCACTGAGAGTGACTTTTGCAGCTGCAATAATAAAGTGTGTGGAATCGTGTAATAATGTAATGTGGGACAGTGTGTGATTAACATATATCTGTGAGACTTGTGTGCATATTTACCCACCTGCTGAGTTGGGGGTGGAAGGGGAATTTGCCTGGCTGCCGTGAGCCGACACGTTGGCCGCGTTCACTGCAGTTCTGGCTGCGTACATGTTGGCTTCCTCCTGGAATTTTCCAATGTTCTTCTTGTATCGGATTCGTTTGTTTCCGAACCAGTTGGACACCTGGCCAAAAAAATGAATTAACACTCTCATTTCACAACTTCACAAGCACTCCATGAAACCTTATTCTCGGTCTGGGTCAAAATACATTTTTTAAAATCTTTACTGAAATTGCAACAATAATAATAATGATAAAAAAAAATGATGGAGAACTTCATGTGCTTGGCTTAATCTCCCCAACAAGCATGGAAAAACATCTTTATGGATTATTTTTCCATTACAGAGATGATGATCAGGAGGCATCTGGACTCGAAAAGGAACGAGGTGAAGTTACGGTGTTGAAAATGGCCGTTGTTTATCACTGTTAATCTGAGCCAAAAACTTGATGTTCGTGGTTGTCCCATTTCCTCCATCTCAAATTTACACTCTGCTAGATTTAGAGTTTCACTAAATCAGGATGTGAGGTAATTCCACAACTGCTGACTGCTACAATTCATCATTCGGAGGAAGAACACTTAATAGCAACCCAAATGAAACAAATCAACATATAGCAATGAATCAACCCGACTATCTATTTCACACCTGACCATAATGCCTTTGATCAGTACTGTAATGACGCATGCCAAGATGAGAGTCAGAAAATATGTCGCCACACTGTGAGCCTGATGTGCTGTTTGCTGATTTTTCATTTGGCCTACTGTGTCTGCAAGACAATTTTCCATCAAGCTGCGAGTTGGTGGTGTTTACTGTGAAGTTCCAGTGACCTGTGCATCAAAACGATCCCTAGTCATCATATACCGATCATCGCTTGGATTAAGCTAAAATATACTGAATATTTTAAAATATACTGCGTATAGCTATAAATGACCTAGCCTGTGACAAAATACACAGAATATTGCCAAGTACTTAACACCACTGGGGCCTGATATAATTTAATGAAGCCTTTCTAAGCATAGAAATACCAAACTGTCGATAATGCAGAACACAGATGGCAGGAATCCCTCTCTCTCTCTCTGTACCACAACAATGCCGTACATACAAAGAAAACCACAGACAAATATGGGACTCCTCCACGTTCAGAACCCTGCCTATGAAGGGGTGAAGAATGCAAACGCAACCAAAGCAAACTCACATTAGTGTCAGAATAAAAAAGATAGCCAATAACAATCTCATTAAGTCACTCCATCTGCAGCTAGCTATCATCAAGGACTATGACGGCACGGATCCGTCCTCACACGCACTAACACCCATTACCGCTAATACACTCCCAGATGAAGCTGTGCGGATAAAGGCTCGTGCTAATGATAAACAACATTAAAATGTAAACCAAATCAATCCTGTGGAAACACCCCCCCACACCCGCCTAGACAGCGGCTAAACGTGTTTCTTTATTACAAAATGGCACCAGACGCGCTCAACCAATCATTCTGAGCAGAGTCTGTTCGAGAACGGCACCCAGATGCATCGTCAAATTATGTCACCCTGGATTCATTAAGCATTTTTTTTTTTTTGAGCATCATCCATTTAACATAAGCAGGTGCAGAATATTCACATACAGCAACACAGGTGTTCATAATCGAGGATCATTACATATGGGCGAACACACTAAGCAATTATAGGTGCTCTACAGAAAGTGAGCATCTTTCCATACATCCAAACACACATGTAGCAATAGTAGTTAAATTGACACACACACACACGCACATTTTATATATATATATATATATATATATATATATATATATATATATATATATATATATAAAACAGGTTCAAAATCCAATGTCCACTTTGTAAAAGCAGTAAAAACAGATTGGAATCACCTGCAAAAGTAGTTCACTGTTGTATATACTTACTGTAATGGAACTTTAATACTATTAGAACTCTATGATTTTCTCCTTGATCCGGAGAACGTGGATAGAATCATGATGGCTTCAGACATCAATTGCAGGATTACATAAGGTTTGGAAATATGTGAGAGTCTATCACAAAATCTGGGACAACGCTAAGCATTTGCGCTTTACATCGCCATTTACTCAATGCTATTTGTCACAGGAAAAGGTAAGCGTCTCGGCTGTGCGCGAGCCTCAAACCGTTTGCCTGCATATGTTACCCCAACATTTAGATAGAAGAGCAGCCAGGTAAATTCTCATTTACCTGCCTGAGTAGTAAGCCGAGAGAGAAATCCAAATCATACTATAGATGGTAAAAATAGCAAGCTCGTCGCCATTTTATTTACATAATGTCCTAATTAACTACTATTTTAATGGCTTTGTCTCAGAGAGTGTTATCTCATTTTGTTTGTGTCACTTTTAATTTAGCAATTTCTATGCACTGTCACCTATGAATAATTATTGTTTTTTTTTTTTTTTTGCACAATTAAAATTCTAAGTTTAATTGTGGAGGCAAGGCACAAATATAGGCCTAACGTAAACTATTATTTATAATTATGATTTATGATCATGGTTACGTTCTAACACCGTATTAGACCCTTTTTTTTTTTTAGCAGACGTACATTAGAAGTGTCTTAATATAGGCAATTAATGCACCCATGGCAGCTATGCTAAGTTATTCTATTCGAGCTGTTATCTTGATGTACACGGAGTATAAATTGTAATTCAAATGTACAACGAAGAGCTTGATTTGTAAAGAAAGCAGAAGCTACCTGGGAGACAGTGATAGAGCATTTCTTGGCCAGTTCCTCCTTGGCCTCCTCACTGGGATATGGATTACTGAGGTGGGAGTAGAAGTACTCGTTCAGGATCTCGGTGGCCTGTTTGTTGAAGTTTCGTCTTTTTCTCCTGCGAAGAAGGAGCAGGGTGACTGAGAGAGAAATGACGTGCCTTGGGATTCAGACGTTGTTTGACTAGTGCAACTGAATACTAATGTTACCTCATCTAATAACAGATCCTCTCCCTCTGCATTTTGTTCATGGCTTTATTGCATATGCAAGTTATGTTTGGCATATGTGTTGGGATTTCGCTGGCAAAAACATGTGCCACTTCACGTTCGGAACATTTTATTATTCACGAAGAAGCGCAGTACAGGCTTCACACACGTGCTGAAGGAGGTTTAAAAGCTTCGGAGGAGAGGAAGGCAGTGGTGGGTGCCAGCTTTGCTCATCTCCTGGGTTAAGAGTGTGTGAATGTGGCATGTCTCATGGGGGCTTTGCATATGCAGCGGTGAACCCTGCAAGCTTCTCCCCCGCAACACCGAGTGAGACGATTTCCTACCCACAAAGCCCCTCTTCACCATATGCAAATGAGCACAGCATGGTCTCAGGCTGTGAAAGAATTAAGCTGAAGAACTGAGCACGCAGGGGTGGGGAGGGAGAGACTTTCCACCATCATTTGCAGTAGAATGGATAGTGCATGGTGAAAAGGGAGCGAGATGCTCATTTAAATGTTATGCCTCCAACTCAAGGCTTCCAGTGTGATTTATCCTCAAAGAAATATATGCAAATCCCAGGCATGCATCAAAGGGAACAAGTGATTACATTAAAGGAGGAAAGCACGGCGCACTCTTTGGCATGCAGAAGCTCGTATATGAATCGGACCTCAGTAACAGTGTAATGCAAACCTGCACAATTAAAGTGCACGAGTGTTAGGCTTACAGAGACATGCCTGTCACAGGGAACAGGCCGTTATGAAGAGAGATGGAGAGGTGGCAACAGGGAGCGCATGGATCTGAGCTCTTGTATACACTAAGACACAAAAGAAACTAAACAATGTTATCATTGTATGCAGATACAGACAGGAACACCTACACTCAGAGGAGAGTATAAATGACTGGAAAGCATATGGACACAAACTAGCATAAAGCTAAAGCCTGGCGCACACGGGCGATTTTCCATCGTAAGCGAACTGCGATTTTTGGACGCAAGTTTCCCCTCTCGTGTGCGCGTTATCTGCGACCAAGTGGGCGATTTGGAGAGGGGGATGCAAGTCGCGTGGAAACCACATGACTACTTCGCAGGCGAGGATTGGCTTAGCCTTTGGAGGTGATCGCTTCTTTATCGCAAAGACACGCACATGCGGCGATATCTCTGCAACGAGTCGAGCATGAAGCATGTTTGATACCTGCGATCTGTCACAGGCAGCAACAAAAAAAAAAACACCACTGCAAATATCTGCACACGAAGCGATTTTTCGCGCGCGCCAAAAAGTTGCGCGACCGAGCGACGGAAAATCGCCCGTGTGCGCCGGGCTTAACTGTCATTTAACCTCCTAAGACCCAAGCTGTTTTTTTTACATGCATTTTTTATTTCTTTTTGCTATTTGGGCTTATTAGAACCTGATTAGAATAAAAACTAAGCATCATCTTTGATAAGATGTACTTTTTGAGAAAAAGTATGTCCACATATGTGGATTCTTGTTCTGAATTTCTAAAAAGTGCTGTCCACGTATGTGACCGCTAGGCCCTAGGAGGTTAAAAAAAAAAAAAAAAAATAATGCTGATGTATTCCTCTATGGATTGCGTGTAAGTGTCCAAACTATTTAGCTTTTAGCCAACATGAATGTACATGGTTGGAGAAAAAATGTTTGAGGAATATAATTTGACATATATCAGTTTTTGATATAATGAAAAGACAGACCTGGCATCGAGGAAGCGGGAGCGGAGGATCATGACTGCCTCGCAGGTGCTCTGCTTGAGCTGCATCTGGATGGAGCTGAACTTGCGGTGGATGATGCTGACCATACGCTCAATCTCTTTGGGTGAGATGGGCCGTGTGCGCGACTGCTCTCGCAACAGGTTCATTACGTGAGTCGTAAACTCGTTACATGCCTACAAAGACAGAGAAAACACACAGAGATCAGCATTAAAGACAGACACACTGCAGCAGTGAGTAATACTATACACTACTGTTCAAAAGTTTGGGGTCACTTTGAAATGTCCTTATTTTTGAAAGAAAAGCACTGTTCTTTTCAATGAAGATCACTTTAAACTAATCATTAATCCACTCTATACATTGCTAATGTGGTAAATGACTATTCTAGCTGCAAATGTCTGGTTTTTGGTGCAATATCTCCATAGGTGTATAGAGGCCCATTTCCAGCAACTCTCACTCCAGTGTTCTAATGGTACAATGTGTTTGCTCATTGCCTCAGAAGGCTAATGGATGATTAGAAAACCCTTGTACAATCATGTTAGCACAGCTGAAAACAGTTTCGCTCTTTAGAGAAGCTATAAAACTGACCTTCCTTTGAGCAGATTGAGTTTCTGGAGCGTCACATTTGTGGGGTCGATTAAATGCTCAAAATGGTCAGAAAAATGTCTCAACTATATTTTCTATTCATTTTACAACTTACGGTATGGTGGTAAATAAAAGTGTGACTTTTCATGGAAAACACAACATTGTCTGGGTGACCCCAAACTTTTGAACGGTAGTGTAAGTCATTGTGACTTACTCACAGCTACAATTTGTCCATTGGAGAAGCTCGAATCAGAATTAAACAGGTCAGACGATCCAGATAGCTTACAGAGTGATGATACAGTGATGAAGATTGCAGTATGATATGACGATTACAGAATGATATGATAATATGCTTTTCTGACAGCATCATGCGTTTCAATATTATGGGTTCTGCTTTCACAACACAAATGGGAGGCGACAGCAGATGCAGACAGTTTATTAAGAAAACTGCAAACAAACGGCTCAAAAATGTGAAAACAAGGACCATAAACAGTGGATATGAAGCAAAACAAACAAAACACACCAGACTACAAGCAATACTGTGGCACACGCAACAAACAGTTACAAGAGGAACAGAAGCTTGACCATGAAACACCGAAAACCGAGAACTTATATGGTGGTGCTAACAAGGCAGAAGGAGACACTGGTGAGTAATTAGTGAGACATGGGACATGCAGGGTAATGAAGTTTTAAGCCCCTTTGGCACTACCACTCCAAAAAATAGTTATTGTAGGGATAAGTCACTTTACAAATCAGATTATTTACAAACCTGCTTCTATTCAGCTACTTGCTTAAAATAAATTGAACTTTGAGAGGGGGGCGGCACGGTGGTGTAGTCATTAGCACTGTTGCCTCACAGCAAGAAGATCCGGGTTCGAGCCCAGCGGCCGGCGAGGGCCTTTCTGTGCGGGGTTTGCATGTTCTCCCCGTGTCCGCGTGGGTTTCCTCCGGGTGCTCCGGTTTCCCCCACAGTCCAAAGACATGCAGGTTAGGTTAACTGGTGACTCTAAATTGACCGTAGGTGTGAATGTGAGTGTGAATGGTTGTCTGTGTCTATGTGTCAGCCCTGCGATGACCTGGTGACTTGTCCAGGGTGTACCCCGCCTTTCGCCCGTAGTCAGCTGGGATAGGCTCCAGCTTGCCCTGTAGAACAGGATAAGCGGCTACAGATGATGGATGGATGGATGAACTTTGAGAGTTGATTCATTTGATTCACCATGCAGATATAAGCATCCCGTACAGAAACCAAAGGTTACAGCTGGAGAATGTCATTGTGTTTTAAGGCTTGACTGATACATTGGTTGGCTGATGATGTCTAGTATTGGACTCAACAGGATCTTTGGAAATTACAGAATTCTAGATCAACTGTATTCATTAAAAAAACTACAAAACACACTATCGGGAGTTAAAGATCATGAATTTGACCTACAAAACCTACAAAATGTGTTTCTCTCTGTTGGGTGATGGGCAGAGCAGAGCTAGTGAGTGGAAATTGGCAAATGTCCAAATTGAGGAGAAAATGAACTTAAAAAAAAAAGCCTATCCATCTAATTCACCTCGTGTATTGTCTCACTTCTACAGGTTGCCCACCGTAAAGCGATTTGGCAAAACTAAACAGAGTGACCGAAGTACTTAATTCACTTCCTGTGTTGCAGACTCAATTTCAGAATGGCTTTACTGGCACAAGAGCACTGCAGGTTCATACAGTGAGCAGACAGCAACACACACTGTGAGAAGACCAGAAGACTAAAGAGGACAAGACAGAAAAGCCGAAAGAAATTTTGGGACATACTGTACGTTAGCATGGTCAGGTTGTGCGTGTTGCATATGTGCGTATGTTTAGGAAGGCTGTCTGCTGCCCCAGTGTGTGGCAAGCTTGATTGCCCTTCTCTGAATGGACACCTGGCCTCTTCCCAGCATGCACGCCTCACTTTGCTGTCCCGTCCGTCACTATGGAGTTCATCTTTTGCGAGTAAGACAGCTTCTTTTACTGTCTGAATAATGTGAGACGACTTCTGTACTGTAACACTGCGAGTGTGACATCTCTTCTACTGCGCTCATTCAGAAAGACAGCTCCTTTCCTGTGATGACAGCGTGAGACAGCTTCTCTGTACTGTAGATACTGGTAGCATGAATCAGCTTCTATGCTGTACTGATAGACAGCGAGACCTCTACTGTACTCAAAATGAGCCAGGTCTTCTTACTGTCCGGAAAGAGTGAAACACACATATGTGGAACTTCAGTACTGTTCTTTTGGAGAGTAAGACAGTTGTGCAGCTCGGTAAGCACACTTCTGGAGAGGGAGACGGTTATGGAGCAAGTCTACTGCAGTGAAGAGTGAGACAGAAGAGTGCACTTTGTCTGATAGAAACTGACAATAGGCTTTTAAAATGTGTTTGTATATGCGCGTGTGTGAGAGAGAAACAATGTTATAGACGTCTTGAATAATGGAAAGACCCATTTTTCAAAACGATAATCTACACAGCTCAGCAACAAAACCCACGTCAGTAATTAGCAATCTGGGCAGAACTTTGCAGACTGCTACAAACATTCTGCTCCTTCATACACTGATGATAGGACACTATTCCAGATGCACTTCTAAACTGGTACAATGTCTGAAACAGTGAGCCTTTTCCGTGTGTGATGAACTATCGGGTGCACTTTGCATTTGGACAGTTATTGGCTGTAGTCTGTCTGTTCCTATGTGCAATGTGTCAGTCCCCTTATGTACAGTACCAGACGTGTACGTAGTAGTCATTCTCACAGCATCGATGGGCGGCACGGTGGTGTAGTGGTTAGCACTGTCGCCTAACAGCAAGAAGGTCCGGGTTCGAGCCCCGTGGCTGGCGAGGGCCTTTCTGTGTGGAGTTTGCATGTTCTCCCCGTGTCCGCGTGGGTTTCCTCCGGGTGCTCCGGTTTCCCCCACAGTCCAAAGACATGCAGGTTAGGTTAACTGGTGACTCTAAATTGACCGTAGGTGTGAATGTGAGTGTGAATGGTTGTCTGTGTCTATGTGTCAGCCCTGTGATGACCTGGCGACTTGTCCAGGGTGTACCCCGCCTTTCGCCTGTAGTCAGCTGGGATAGGCTCCAGCTTGCCTGCGACCCTGTAGAACAGGATAAAGCGTCTAGAGATAATGAGATGAGATGAGATGAGATGAGATGAGATGAGATGAGACAGCATCGATAGCACTGATATAGTAGAGTGTGTTTGGTGCTGGTATGAGTGTATCAGACACAGCAGTACTAATGCATAAACAGTACTATGGGGCTGAGAAACAAACCACAAACCAAATATCCCCAAGCTGTAGTAGTGCTGTGGTCAGAAACTGACACTAGAGAGGGGCTAGACGATGATTACCACACACTGTACATGGACGAGATATAGCCACTAACAGTACACATACACAGGTGCAACAAAGATGTGTCTAATAAAGTGGTCAGTGCACTCCGTGTGCGCGTGTTTTAATGGCTGATGTGCACTGGTGAGAGGTGCAGTGTCAGTGTACGTAATAAACCAGCATGGTTTATAGTTTCAAATAACTCCTTCTATCTGTTTGCACTGATGTTTTATTAACCACTGTATCACTTTTATTTTATTGTTTATTATCCTACTGAGTCATCGTTCGTGTTGGACTGTCATGTACCACATGGTATAATGATTCATTTAAAGCTATATAACTTTAAACCATTTTCCTTAAAATTGTTATCATTTAACTGTTTTGCTGCTTGTTTCACTGCTTCCGTTTTATTTGTTTTTACTCATATCCACGTTTCAATGTGTACGTTTTCGCAAATATCTAACTTTTTTCTTAAACGTATTATCTTTCTTTAAAATTGGATTGAGTTGAACTGAACCGAGAAACTCAATAGTGTGTTTTCCACCCACCTGTATTTATTTGAATCTGTGCTTACTTAAATCTGAACAGAAATACATTTTTATGTATTACTGTTCTTTTTGTAATGACTAAGCATTAAAAGGTTTCTGCTCGGTTGAGGTGTAAAAGTTCCCATATAGATAGAATTGTGATAAACTGTCTGTTTAGACAGTGTTTACCATTAGTGTACTAATCATCTATTATAGGTGCACTGCTCATTTATTACTGGTGGACTATTCTGAGTGGCGTTTAGAACGCAGCCCGTGACTGTTTGGCCGGAGCTCTTCTGAGGCGCCTTTTCAGAACATACACTACCATTCAAAAGTTTGGGGTCACTTTGAAATGTCCTTATTTTTGAAAGAAAAGCACTGTTCTTTTCAATGAAGATCACTTTAAACTGATCAGAAATACACTCTATACATTGCTAATGTGGTAAATGACTATTCTAGCTGCAAATGTCTGGTTTTTGGTGCAATATCTCCATAGGTGTATAGAGGCCCATTTCCAGCAACTCTCACTCCAGTGTTCTAATGGTACAATGTGTTTGCTCATTGCCTCAGAAGGCTAATGGATGATTAGAAAACCCTTGTACAATCATGTTAGCACAGCTGAAAACAGTTTAGCTCTTTAGGCCAAGTTTACATTAGACCGTATCTGTCTTGTTTTCTTCGCGGACGCACTGTCCGTTTACATTAAAACGCCTGGAAACGCCGGGAAACGGGAATCCGCCAGGGTCCACGTATTCAATCCAGATCGTGTCTGGTCCGGTGCTGTGTAAACATTGAGATACGCGGATACGCTGTGCTGAGCTCTAGCTGGCGTCGTCATTGGACAACGTCACTGTGACATCCACCTTCCTGATTCGCTGGCGTTGGTCATGTGACGCGACTGCTGAAAAACGGCGTGGACTTCCGCCTTGTATCACCTTTCATTAAAGAGTATAAAAGTATGAAAATACTGCAAATACTGATGCAAATACTGCCCATTGTGTAGTTATGATTGTCTTTAGGCTTGCCATCCTTCCACTTGCAAGTGGTAAGTGACTTGCACACAGCGGCTCAGTCCCGAATCACTGCTCGTGCGCTTCACTCGCGCGCTGTGTGAGCTGCGCAGGGCCGGAGTGCGCACCCTCCAGAGGGCACTCGCTGTTCAGGGCGGAGTGGTTTGGAGCGCAGCCGCTGAGGAGGAAGCGATGAGCCGCACTGACACATTTCAACTTACGTGCCGAATTAGTCATGTGATTAGCGTATCCGTGTATTGGCGTTGCTGTGTGCACGCTAATCGTTTCTAAAAACGTTAATCTGATGATCCGCTGATACGGTCTAATGTAAACCCCACCTTAGAGAAGCTATAAAACTGACCTTCCTTTGAGCAGATTGAGTTTCTGGAGCATCACATTTGTGGGGTCGATTAAATGCTCAAAAGGGCCAGAAAAATGTCTTGACTATATTTTCTATTCATTTTACAACTTACGGTGGTAAATAAAAGTGTGACTTTTCATGGAAAACACAAAATTGTCTGGGTGACCCCAAACTTTTGAACGGTAGTGTACAACGTAACAGTTCGAGGAAATACAGGACAACTTTTCTGAAAGTCGTCTTACCTGTTCATATTTCTCCAGTTCGGTGTGGTAAATCTGGCGGATCTGGGAGAGCTTGGCTCTATAATCAGAGTGTTCAGCTGAGTTGTCGGCGCCGGCTCCACCTGAAGCGGCCGCAGCGGCCGCAGCGGCTGCTGACCCGCCCCCTTTCTCTGGCCCCGACACGCCTTCAGCCAACAGCATGTTGTCCAGTCTCATAAGCTGGGCATCGGGAGGCTCCTCTTCCTGAGCACCACGGATACTCAGCACTGTAACGAAGCAAGAAGAGGAAGAAGGTAAAAAGCTGAACGATGAAAGCAGTACATGCTGAATGGACTGTATTAGAGCTGACAACACAGCTCAAGCCTCATCGATTCACAATTAATTTCTATGTATGAGTGGAAACATTCACTGGGTCCAAAGTATTTAAAAAAAAAGAAAGGGGAAAAAAAAAGCCACAGTCAGCTTTGCACTGTTTTAGAGTGATGAAATACAAGTGCACTTCGTTCATTCATAAACGTCCCATTGCCTGGCAAAGCTCGATTAATGATAATCTACTGCTTTTAACATGCCCTCATAGACTTTTCCCTCATCCAATCCCTCTCTAAGGCCATAAATCTCTTTCACTTCATTCTTGCTGCTGAGGTCAAGTATGTTCCTGTTAAAAATGCCACTACGCAATTCCCTTATGCTTAAAAGAGGTATGTGTGTGATGTTGTTGATATGCACGTCCATGTTATGATGGGAAATTGCTAAGAGTGTACATTAAGGAACGTTCTGGGGATGCAGTGCTAAAATAAGGACCCTCCCTGTAGTTTTATTCTAATCCACTAGAGGGCTCTCATCACTCTCTCTTTTTATCTCTCTTTCTTTATTACATATACACGCATGAAAAGGCAGAGGTAGTTGCCATCTTCAGCACACGCATACGTACCGGAATAATTACCAGACACTCTTTCTCACTCATGCCTTTGATCCAGAAACACTTTCTCCATCTGCTCTAATGAGTGAATGGGGACAGTGTACCCTTTCTGAATTAGTCGAAGGCAAGTCAAAGGTTGACGATCATTTCCTCACGAGGTTTGATGCCTCACCAAAACACGGTTTTGAGACTCCAGAGTCAAGTGCAGCACTTGAGCGTTAATGCTGATTATGCATGCCATTGTGCAGTAGTGAAAGAGGTAGAGTGAGAGAAGGGCACTTCATTAACAAAGAGACAAAGCAAGCACTCGGTGCATTAACTCCAGACTGCGGTGCGGGGATCGGGCGGCGTTGCATGGGGTCAAGCTCAGTGAGAAAGAGTCCTGCTGTACTCCAGGAGGGGGTATGAGGGACTGATCTTCCCACCCCCTTGCTTTTAAGTGTACTCATGCAAATTTAGAGACTGCTGGCGAGTAGGGGAGGTCAGGAGGTCATGCCTCGCGCCCAGCATGGGGTCGATTGAGCCACGCCGTGTTGCTGAGCCTTATGGGAGAGAGGAGCTGCGCAGCCGTCCTGTTTTATTAGAGCCTGAAACCGAATCTGACCTGATAAGGTAATTGGGACAGAGCCATGTTCTGGGGGAAAGGAAGCAGGGTTCATGGCACAGTGTAACACAAACCCATAAACCATGGTTTGGCAAAGCCACTGACCAATAAAGAACGGAAAAAGCCTGAAGTTAATGTCACAACTATTAAACATACCCCATAATATTTTAGAGAGCCTATCCAAGAACAGGAGGTTCCTCCTCAGCTATACCGTTTATACACAGAGCATGAAACAGCATGTGGTTAAATGCTATCAGAGGAACAATGAAAAAAAAAAAAAAAACTCAAACCCTACAATATTCTCTTGACTATAACATGCACTTGTCTAGGTTCTGCTTTTTTTTTTTTAAAAAAGAAATCAATAGTTGTATAAGTCAAAATAATACTGCAAGCATTCAGTGTTCAATTTTGTCAACAAAATAATTCACTGATGAAGGCTTTTTAGATTTCGACTGCTACCAAGACAAACATTATCACAAATTATTCGAGACTGTGATGTCACTCAGCACTCCAGATTGCTTCAACTGAAAACGGATAAAACAGCAATAAAAACAGCATGACCGTTTCTTTCTATGGCTCAAACGCAACACAAACGTGACACGTTTTTATTTATATTTGAGCTCCAGTGTATCCTTATTCTGTAGTGCATTCTTTCAAACGTAATTATAAAAGAATGCACTACTGCTAGTGCTGGCAATTAAACAGCCCTGTGCTTCATAAAACCTGCACTCTTAGCCCTTTAAGTGTGATGCAAGTCTGATGCAAGCTGAATTACAGAGCAAACATCTCACGGTTCACATCACGTCAGCCAGAGCAGTGCAGGGCAGCGTTTAGCTGAAATCCAAAGCCAAGAGAATTCTTCCCGAACGGTATAAACCGTCTAGACTGTTGAGTGAAAATGGAACATAAAAATTCCCCTCATTCATACACCACTCAGCCTACATCTGCCAAGTCTGCCTGTGTTTATTTTACTTGGCTGGAGGCCCGTCCACCATCGGCCTCTTAAAGAGCAAAGCTGTTTGGGTCAGCGAAGGCCAGAAAATGCACAGTGCAACCCAATACACTCGTTAGGGAAAACATATAGGACATGATCAAAAGGAAGAGTCAAAGAAGCAGTAATGTCTGTGGACATGAATCTGCTTGGAAAGATATAGTATTTATGAGGTCATATAAAACCATGTTTTTGAAATCTTGGAAAAAAAAACAAAACAAAAAAAAACAACACCAATAGATTCATAAGGGTTGCAAAGTTTGAAAACTGAACCCAGCCAGGCGAGGAATCAGAACGGAGTTGGGTTTAATAGCACTCCACATGGCTGTATCTGCCTCTGCCAGTGAGAACACGTCTCTAAGCAGCTCTGCTGTTTGTATGTGGTTCCAAAGCAACGGCACAGCCAAGAAAAACCAGAGTGCAGCTGGAGAGCATCTGTGAGGCACGGCCACCATTCATCCACCAGCTTTGACGTCATGTTCAACTGACCACGCTCATTCAAGTTGTAGTGGGAATGCTTTTAATACGTAGGCCTAGTGCTGCTATTGTCCGTGTTGAAGTGCGAGCACGAGTTTGAACTGAAAATAATTAGAATTACTAATATAACATATTCTTCATGCTCTAACGACACTTTAATCGGAACAACTCCGTATCCATTGCTGCATCTGTGGTACAAAGATTAGGAATAAAGGCCTCTGCATGCTCTTGCGACAAGGCTTTCGCAGATAGCTTTTCGCAGACAGTTGTAATTTATCGTTGAGCGGGGAGTAATAGGCGTGCGCGATGTTATTCACCGGCACAACGCAAGGGGGCGCGAAGTCGCTAGGAGTAGTTGGTGGGTGTGGTTAGTGGAGTGTTTATCCTCCGGTTACTTATAATGACTAGAACTTCTTTTTTTTTTATAATGACTAGAACTGGAGTCGTACAGATGTACGCACTTCCTCGATCAACCGCTCTTCATGCTGCTCCATCTTCGTTCGTGTTTTTAAAAATGGCGGTCGTGAAACCAAACCAAACCGGGAAAGTAGGGAAGCGGAAGTGTGTGTACAGCGGATGTAGAGTGGACCAATCAGAGCCCTCTTGTCTGCGACGCTGTCTGCGAGGCTTCTGCGGTGGTCACAATTTTTGGGAGGTGCGCGCAGAGTGTCTGCGAAGGTGGGGGGGCTACGCAGACACTGTCTGCGACGCTATCTGCGAGGACTGGGTTGTCAGCATAAATTGGCCTTAAGGGCCTCTGCATGCTCTTGCGACAAGGCTTTCGCAGACAGTTGTAATTTATCGTTGAGCGGGGGAGTAATAGGCGTGCGCGATGTTATTCACCGCCACAACGCAAGGGGGCGCGAAGTCGCGAAATCGCTAGGAGTAGTTGGTGGGTGTGGTTAGTGGAGTGTTTATCCTCTGGTTACTTATAATGACTAGAACTGGAGTCGTATAGATGTACGTACTTCCTCACTTCCTCGATCAACCGCTCTTCGTGCTGCTCCATCTTCGCTCGTGTTTTTAAAAATGGCGGTCGTGAAAACAAACCAAACCGGGAAAGTAGGGAAGCGGAAGTGCGTGTACAGCGGATGTAGAGTGGACCAATCAGAGCCCTCTTGTCTGCGACGCTGTCTGCGAGGCTTCTGCGGTGGTCACAATTTTTGGGAGGTGCGCGCAGAGCGTCTGCAAAGGTGGGGGGGCTACGCAGACGCCATCTGCGACGCCATCTGCGAGGACTGCGTTGTCAGCATAAATTGGCCTTAACAGTCACTCTACATCTTAAAGATAAAAACACCATATACCTTTAAGAGGAGCATGTCAGCCCTGAGCTTTGTCTTTGAGTTCAGTGCATTTTTTGGACAGTGTACAGACTGGTTTCCTTGAGCAATAGATTATCCACTGCCGACTTGCTAGGCCTGTCGTAGTGTCCATCTTTATCTAACTCCAAGATAAGGGAGATGGTACGGTAGGAACAAAACCAGTCCTTCATCATATAGAATTAAATGGTTTGGCCACGTCATGCGAATGTCATCCAAACAACCAACCGCTCCTACAATATGCGAATCTCCGGCTTTAAAGCCAAAGGCAGACCAAGGAAGACCTGGACAAACGGTGTCAAAGAATCTTTGCTGAAGCATAACATCACCTTGGAACAGGCTCTCCATTCGGTTGCAGAGAAAAGACTCTTTCTTCCCAAGGGTACAGGCAGATTGACAAAAGGAAAGAAAGAAGTAGTACAGACTGGACAGATTTGTACAGACAAACTCTGTACTCCTTTAAGTTATTTTACATTAGTGATATTATTATATCGCTACTTCCAGTGCATAAACAATATCTGGCACTTTAGCTGCTCTCTGTAGAGAATGATACTGCGGTGGTTGAAAGCGATACAATTAAAATTACCAAGATTCATAAAAACATATTCAGTGAGTTCTCTATTGCATTTGCCATATGCTGTACAACTGTCTATACTTGTAATCTCCCAACCATGTCTAAGCAAGACAAATGATGATTTATCTCTTGCTTAACCTAAAGCATGTCATTAAAAGCATACAATATATTATCCTAAATAAATACAATTAAGGCTAAATGAGACTGAGAGAGCGCACAAGAGAGATGGAGGGTATTGTGCTTCCATAACTGTGGCTTTGCTGAAGGTCATAATTACACGATTCAGTGAGGGCCACTTTACTTCTTAATGGCAGCCTAATTGATTCCTCCTAATGTTTTCCAGGCTTGGCTCCATACTTTGTCTCCACCAGAACAACACAGCGATCTGAAACAAGCCGATATGTGAGCTTGTTGATCTCTCTTTCTCTCGACCCTGATCTTCTCTGACCTCATCTCGAACAAATACAATTATTTCATTAAATTAAATCTCGAGAAACACGCTGAGGGTGAGTCCTTATCAAAAATGGAGCTAAATAAGCATGTGTGTTTAATCGGATATTTTAGTAAAAATGCTTTGTATTTCGATGTATCTGTCCTCATTGTTCAGTGTTCTGACCGCGAATGAACTCGAGCAGCTATTCGTTTATTCACAAATCGCTGGCTAGTTTCTTGGCTTGGATAAAAAGCACTTTTAACCCCTTCAGCAGGTCATTATGGCCTTGAACTTGCAAATACTATATCATCCTGTCAGTTGGAAAGCATTTTGATTCATTTCCCCCATCAGAGCGCAAAAAAATAAAAAAATTAAATCTGGTTTTCACATTTCTGAATAAGAAACGTTAATTGGCTGTTGTGCAGCCTACCAGAGCTGAAAGAAATGCGTACCATACTGTTATTGTAGACATTTTAGAATAGCGGCACGATCCCTGCACTACGCGGGCAGAGTTTTTGGCCAAAGATAAAGTCTATTCTATTCGAAAGGCAGCATTAGGACAGTTGTTTTCTAACATTCGTCAATTCAGAGGAAGGTGTTTGAAGAACATGGGAAACCCAAATTAGACATGGCTGATTGTTAAAATGTTCCCCAATCAGAATATGTACAAGACATCTCATCTCATTATCTCTAGCCGCTTTATCCTGTTCTACAGGGTCGCAGGCGAGCTGGAGCCTATCCCAGCTGACTACGGGCGAAAGGTGGGGTACACCCTGGACAAGTCGCCAGGTCATCACAGGGCTGACACACAGACACAGACAACCATTCACACTCACATTCACACCTACGGTCAATTTAGAGTCACCAGTTAACCTAACCTGCATGTCTTTGGACTGTGGGGGAAACCGGAGCACCCGGAGGAAACCCACGCGGACACGGGGAGAACATGCAAACTCTGCACAGAAAGGCCCTCGCCGGCCACGGGGCTCGAACCCGGACCTTCTTGCTGTGAGGCGACAGCGCTAACCACTACACCACCGTGCCGCCTGTACAAGACATACGCTGACTAATCTACAGTGCTAGACTAATGACCATGATAAGAAAAAGTAATATCAGCACATGGATTCATGGTAGAGCAGACTAACCGCACTGCGCTGCGGATATCTCAAATGTATATTACTGGATTTGGGTTTACTAAGCCAGACATGGCTGTACAAAAGGCCAAAACTATTGTTGGTTTTTACTTTGTAAAGCTGATAATCCAGAAAAAAAAAGATTAAATAAAATGGGAGTCTGTGACATTTGTTCAACCTCTGCACATCTGGCCTTTTACAAATCAAATCAATATTTAATAAAAACCTGAGCCACAGGCTTAGCACACGATGGATTTCTCTTTGCCGTCTGCTCATTTATCGGAGGCGATTCATTTCATTTCTTCGGAAAGCCGAGGGTTTTCTGAGGAACCCGTGAGGAATGGAAGGCCGGCGCAGAATTTATGCACCTTTTCCCGAGATGACTGCTTTTTAAACCCCTGCCTACTTTTTTCCCTCCCTGCTGTGTTACTGTGCACCGCTGAATGTGCAGTGCTCCCAGTCGTCTGTGTTTTCCATTAACTAAACATTCAACATGGCTGCCTGCCTTGTGCTGGGGCTCCGTGGGATACTGAAATATTAACTGAAGTGCTATAAATGGGGCTGGCCATCGCTGTGGCTTAACGTTCCTTTTGTGGCGAGGCTTAATTGAACAAGAGCGAGAAGCAAAGGCCACTAATGTCCCTTATATGACTGAAACATGTCCAAGAGGAGGACAGGGAGGCCAAAATGTGAACACATGGCTTTAGCTTCAAACTGCATTTCCTGTAGCATCACAACACTGACAGCACATCATCTCACAGAGCTTAATTAGGATTACCAGCACAATAGGGTTGTGTATAATGCAGAGTGCTTGTTTTATAGCTGATCTGATGAAAATGAAGTCAGACGTAAATGTGGCCAAAAAAACCCACCATGGCGTGTCAAAAATGATGCGCGTTACTTTTTCATGTCGTAATTGTTAAATAGAAACATATTTTCGAGCATATAGGTCATTCCAGTGTATAAGATGAACCTCCTCGATTCTGTCTGCTCAGATAAAATAATCCATGACTTCACGGCACCATACACTTTATACCACTTCTGGAAAATACAGCTACAGGATGGTGATTTCTGCTCTTCATTTCACACCATTCTGTAATAATTACTGATTTCATTTCACTTCTTGCGAGCGGTTGTGTCGCTCCAAAATTACAAAATTCAGGATGAAAAAAAAAAATCCCAATGATTTGTACAGCCTTAAAGTGCCATTCCACCATTGGATGTATTCTTTGGCATAAAATACAATATATTTTGACAACATATATAAATGGTATCACTAGATAGAGAAATCTTTTAGCTTCAAAATCATATATCAAACATAATTTTTTGACAACGACAAGTATATTAATTTTGCGACCAAAGTCACCTACCCTTTTAATTTCCGCACGTGATGTCATCGGCAGGTTCCCCTTCTTGTGTACCGTGTGACGTGGCACATATCAGCAATGGCGGACAGAACGCGATAAAAATAATACCAATAAATCTAGCTAATACCAATAAATCTAGCTAACTGAAAGATTAACTCAAAATTTTTCGCAATTTTTTTGGCCCCCATATACGAGGAGAAATGACTCTCTCACTTTGGGGGTTTCCTGGTCTAAAAATAGACCGACACGTGGCACACAAGAAGGGGAACCTGCCGATGACATCACGCGGGGAAATTAAAAGGGTAGGTGACTTTGGTCGCAAAATTAATATACTTGTCGTTGTCAAAAAATTATGTTTGATATATCATTTTGAAGCTAAAAGATTTCTCTGTCTAGTCATGTTGTCATAAAATATATTGTATTTTATGCCAAAGAATACATCCAATGGTGGAATGGCACTTTAAGACGGCCAAAAAACCCGAACCTTATAATAAACTTATCCTTGCTGCCATATGCTGTATTACATGGTATTCAATGCTGTCTTCTTTGGAAAGTTGTAAGTAGTTACTGCACTGAATAATTGTCATATTTGTTTGGACTATCACCATGTCATGAATTTATCACATTATTCCAGGCAGGAATATAAAACCACGACCCCTAAACCACAAAGAGGATTTTCCCTCAAAAAAATGTGTCGTATCAGTGATAAAAGAACTCAATCGATAAGCAAAGAGACAGTTTGCTCGGCTTCGTCTCCAGCCCGTGGCGCCTAAATCTCATCCTGAGCTCTGAATGACGCTATAATAACAGCAAGAGACAGTCACAACACAACGCATTCACCTCCCCATACATCTCTTCCCATCAGATTAGCGCTGGGTAACACCAGTCTGTCAAAAGCCGCAGCAGAGCGTAATCCGCTCCGAAGCTCGCAGCTCATGTTGACATAGCAATGCGGCGATGGGAGATGCTGATGTTTAATGAATGAATGTTGGGCTGTGCTGTCACTTTTAGGCAGATATGACGCATGTGGACACACACACACACACACGCACGCACGCACATATACACACACACAGTTTTGCATTTTAGTAGTAGAGTGGATAGTGAGTGACACACACCGGCAAGTCAGCAATTACACATACCACAATGGCTCAAGATGCAAATACGCAACCTGCCTATTCAAATTTTGTCCTGCAATTTGTTTCAGGACACTGTGATGACATGTCTCCTGGAAAATTTTCAAAACAACTCTATAAATCTGTATTGCTTATTAGGTGTGCGCGATACCACAAACGGGCACCATGATCAACGAGTCAAAGCGCGTCTCTAATAGAATTGTTGACACTAAAATTAATAGATAGATAGATAGATAGATAGATAGATAGATAGATAGATAGATAGATAGATAGATAGATAGATAGATAGATAGATAGATAGACACTTTTACCGTGTCATGATTGAACATTGCTGTTACTTCTGAGTAATCATAATACTAATACTAAACGTTCTTCATTTTACTTTTAATTTCTTCATTTTACATCATCTTTTAAAAAAAACCCCATCGTGGAATCTGTATTATAAAATATCCTAGAAATCATGAATATGTCGGCCCATGCAAATTCCCATCCCTAGTTACCACCTTTAGATAATATTTTTTAAAATGCCACTTCCTGTTCATGGTTAAAAAGTGTCATATTTGGTCAGTGCTAAATTTAATACCATATTAAAATCAAAGCTATTCAGAATGTTTTTTTTTTTTTTATAAAACACCATTATTCACTGGTGTTGTGTATCTGTGGAACTTGTACGTAAAATAGCTTCATAATATAATATTTTTTCCATATTTCCCACACCAGGGCATATATTTATAGTCAACAGAACTAATGTGTAAATTCTCTTATTCTCAAGTGGGAGAAAAACTAGACTCCATTATGTTCCACCTGAAGCACCAACCACTGAGAACAGGAAACAAAATGCAATTTTTCCTCCTTCCAATAATAAATCATTAGAATGGAACATCTTTTCATAGCCTGAATCAAAAACAACAGAGACGCGGGGAGTGCTGGATTGGAGTCGCGTCCCATTTGCATAATTAACCCTTTCTGGTGGGCTCTGATTTATGCCGACAGCTCGGCTTGCGTGTTTTTTATTTTGCACGCCGCTGATTCAGTAGGCTGCGGTGCCTGGCGGTTGATAAATCAGGGAGGGTCGACTGTGAGCGAGAGTGGTGGTGGTGGTCCTGTCACGACTCGAGCAGCAGAGTCGAAGCGACAGCTACATGCTAATTCAACAGCAGCAGAATTCATTATACAGGCGCGGGGGTAGCGGGACGGAAAAGGAACCAAGGCACTCGCACGCACACACCGGGGAGGAGGACATCGGGTTCGGCACTGTTAAATCCAGGCCACCTCGTGCCACTAAGCTGCTAATGCAGCCATGCTGTGATGCCTGCTTAGGGCAGATCAGAATAGCAAAAAAAAAAAGTCATGCGTTAATAAGTTCTATGAAAAAAGCCAGCCAATAAAAATAAGAGAAAGTATTTTTGAAAAATAAATAAATAAATAAATAAATTAATAAATTGATTTTTTTTTTTTTTTAAAAGGAATCTTTAACAGATGGCTAGTTTTTTTTCCCTATCGCAGAGGGCAATTAATCAACTAAATCAGAACGAAATTGCAAATTAAATAATCAATTAAAAGAATAAGTCCCTGTGTGCGTGGAGGTGTGACGAGTGGCTGAAGCGGAGATGACAGGCGCTGGATTAAAGCTCTGTGTTGTGTGTGTGTGTGTGTGCACATTATTCCTTATCTCGAAATTGTTTGTCCCTGGAGTGTGTAGGCCCGTGAGCTTACAGCTTGGTGGACCGGTGCAAGGAGGCATCCCTTTGTTAGGGTGCTCGATCCGGCTTTAATAATGCTAATTACGATCATTAGAGGGCAGCCGGGCCCGAGGGTGGCTGGTAATGACACGGCCCCGGCTGGAGGATGGAGAGAGAGAGACAGCGAGAGCGAGCAGGAGCAAGCGAGCGAGAGAAAATCTCCGAGTAAAAGCCATTCATTAAGAAAATGGTGCTCCTCATTTCAAAAAGGACAATATAATGCAGCCTCAGGATAGGACTCTTCCTCCTCGCTCTTTGATATTACGTGATCTTGCCTACATGCTCCTGCTAATCAGGGCTGTGTTCCAAATTGCAAGCCTGGAGGCTTCGTACACACTTGAACATGCCAAGGGTTTGAAAAGCTGAGCTGAACGAAAGCATATAGCTCAAAATGACTATTTGTGTATTTATATGTAATTAGATGCTTGACAGGCTTAATTATCTTAGCTTAAAGCTAAATGTCTTCAGCTGTGTAACCAAAAGTGAACAAAATGAGCTTTCCCCACACTAACAGGCATTCAAGCTCAAGTGACAGATCCTCAGCTGGGATCGAACGCTTTTCACTCAAACAAAAGACTTTATGTATTTATGTTGAAGTGTAGGCTTGACAGAGATAATTATTTTTGTATAAAGCTACATTTCTTCAGCTGTGTAACCTTTAATCACATCTAAACACTCAACACTTGCTGCTGACATGTTTTAAGGACCAGTCAGAGCATAAGCAGGTCCAGTATGCCATGCGTGTGGACAGCGTGTATTTATATCTATATATTTGTACAGGGAATAAACAGCCAGGCCGTTGGTGTGCAGTGTAATGTGAAATAAATGTAGCTGCATTAGTGTAACGTCCACTTCCTCCCCGAGGGCAAGGCTGGCTGTGTGTCATTAAAAGCTCCCCTCTGGCTCTTTTTCCCTTCGGGAGGACGTAGCGAGCATGTCAGTCTCCTAAAGCGGGACACACAGCGGGGGAGAAAGGGAGGTGGAGACACCATCACCCACACAAGACAAGACAGGGGTGGACGGTCACTTCACACAGTGCTTCACACACAGCCCTGCTGACACTGCAGTCGTCCTCCCCGTCACTGTGCGTTAGGGAAAAGGCAAAACAGGCCGGCTGCACCCAAACCTTACTCTCTCTCTCACTCATCCTATGCCAGACACTTAACACAGGAAGCTCTGTATTACACATCATACATGGAATTAGATTATTTCATTATCAATATGATTTTACTGTTTTATCATTTAAAAAAAAAAAAAAACGCAAAAAATGATTCTTCAATCAGAGCGTACAGGGTTAGTCAAAATGAGGTTAACACTTAAATGGTAGAAAACATTTATTCACAAAACATACATCATATGTGCAAGATGATTTAAATGACAGTCTCAACCTGTTCGCCATCGTGTTCAACACACAAAAACCAGCGAGCAACAGTATCATTTAAAGAATCTCATCTCATCTCATTATCTCTAGCCGCTTTATCCTGTTCTACAGGGTCGCGGGCAAGCTGGAGCCTATCCCAGCTGACTACGGGCGAAAGGCGGGGTACACCCTGGACAAGTCGCCAGGTCATCACAGGGCTGACACATAGACACAGACAACCATTCACACTCACATTCACACCTACAGTCAATTTAGAGTCACCAGTTAACCTAACCTGCATGTCTTTGGACTGTGGGGGAAACCGGAGCACCCGGAGGAAACCCACGCGGACACGGGGAGAACATGCAAACTCCGCACAGAAAGGCACTCGCCGGCCCCGGGGCTCGAACCCAGGACCTTCTTGCTGTGAGGTGACAGTGCTAACCACTACACCACCGTGCAGCTCTCTATTCCTTTCTAGCAGGTTTCATTCATTTGGTTTGATAGCATGCAATATTGTTAGCATATTGCTTATCCTACGTGTACTACGTCACTCTACCCAGTGGAGAATGAGTGTTGAATATGGTTTACGATATTGCATGGTTGGCGGCACGGTGGTGTAGTGGTTAGTGCTGTCGCCTCACAGCAAGAAGGTCCTGGGTTCGAGCCCCGTGGCCGGCGAGGGCCTTTCTGTGCGGAGTTTGCATGTTCTCCCCGTGTCCGCGTGGGTTTCCTCCGGGTGCTCCGGTTTCCCCCACAGTCCAAAGACATGCAGGTTAGGTTAACTGGTGACTCTAAATTGACCGTAGGTGTGAATGTGAGTGTGAATGGTTGTCTGTGTCTATGTGTCAGCCCTGTGATGACCTGGCGACTTGTCCAGGGTGTACCCCGCCTTTCACCCGTAGTCAGCTGGGATAGGCTCCAGCTTGCCTGCGACCCTGTAGAACAGGATAAAGCGGCTAGAGATAATGAGATGAGATGAGATATTGCATGGTTGTCAAGACAACACGATGTCACATGTCGGAGACGTAAAACTTCTGCGCTAGCGAGGGACTGTAACAATTTGTAAACAAACATGGCCGCCAGGTTTGCTTCGTTGAATATGGAAGATTTTGAGAGATTTTTGAAAGGCGCAGATATGTTGACCACCCAAAAGAAATGTGTATATTATAATAATGATAATGATAATATTGGCTGGCTTTTTTTCATGGTATATCAGATATATTCCATTCAGCTAGCATGATACTGAACTCATCTTCGACTCGTTCAATATCATGCTAGCTGAATGGAATATATCTGATAGACCACTCAAAGCCAGCCAATATTATTTAAACATTCAACAGAGCGTGAAAAGATGAAGAGAGTTGGGTGTAATAAACAAATCCCTGCTACTGTAATGATATTTTCTCGGTATAACACCAACTTATTTTATACATTATGTCATATAAAATGCTTTTAAAGGTCTGTATATGGAATGAAATTCCAGGAGTCGTCACTCTTTTTTCTGCTGACTAAATGATGATATGTGGGATTCATTTTTATCGTAACCAGAACAAGACTTTCATTTTCTAACCGTGGCCCCATCTCTGGAGTTTTCTTCGAGCTGAACTGAAAATGTGCACTAAAAGAGGAAGTCGGTACCTATGTCATTAAGCTGTCTAAACCAAATGGTTCTACATTCAGCGTGGTTATCTGAGTGCACTGGAGAAACGTCCATGCAAGCCATGTGGAAAAGCTACAGCAACGGTTATTCCCCGTGCCCAGAGACGTTTGGCCCTGCAGTGGAAAAGAGGCTATAGTGTCTTGGAAACTGAATCGGCTGAGCAGGAAGCTCCTGGGAAATTTAGCAAAGGGAGAAATGCCAGGCTTCCAACTACCCCCACCTCTCTCTCTCTCTCTCTCTCTCTAATCCTTCCCTCCCAGCCCTCTTTCCATCTGTGTGCGCTTGTGTGGCATATTTCATAGAGCGTCGCTCTCTCTCACCGCCAACAAGTTTATGTAAAAGTGATTAACAGTAATTAATCCTTAATTACTCTGATTAGCCAAGTCGCAGTAAATTACAGCACATCTGGAGCAGCAGAGGAGCGGCGAGTGGCAGCAGCGGAGCGGGGTGGGGCGACATATACTCCAGACGATCTGCTGCGATTTGTGTTATCTGCAGCAAAGCCTGCAGTGCACATCAATGATGAGACTAAGCTGCAAATAATGTCACTTTACAAAAAAGAAACACATTTATTTACAATATAATTTTACACTAGTGATTTGTGAATAAACTCTAGTTCTGGGGGAAAAAAAAAAAGTCATGACAAATCCTGATTATGAGCCCAAATGCCCTTCAGCTGTCTTGAGGTCCCACAAGTGTGCGTGTGCAATTCTTAATGTGCCTTGTCAAATTTTCAGCCACCAAATACTTACAGATAAAAACTAATAAAATGTACTTTTTCTTGTTTTTTTTTCCCTTAATACTAAGTTCTCAATACTAATACAATTTGACTGTCACAATCATGGATGCCATTTCTATTTTTTAAGAGCAATATGGTAACTCATCACTGATGCCTTCACAGAACTCTGGCAACTTGTTCCGCGTTGCCAGATGAAGCTGAATCCCTGGAGACTGGGCAATTTTTAGAAAGACCTTGGGCCGGTCGATGCAATTTGTCAATGTTACATTTTAGTCATGGTTTACAGTAGGCCAAGGTTTAAGCTACAATATGGACTTTGCACTTTGAACACTGAATCCAATCTAGTGACCCTTAACTTGTCGTTAACCGATTTGCATCCACTGTGTTGTTAGCTGATCTGCGTTTCGGGATGCCCCTATTTACGTGTACACTATTTTCATTCGTACACTGCAAAACCCGATAAGGTCACCGAGCTCAAAAATTTTATTGAAACCGATTATGTAAAAATTTTTGAGGTAAGTAACTTACATTTTTTAAGGTAAGATTTCTTAAAAATTACACTATAGTTACACTTAATTGTAATTTTTAAGAAATCTTACCTTAAAAAATTTAAGTTACTCACCTCAAAAATTTTTACGTAATCGGTTTCAATAAAATTTTTGAGCTCAGTGACCTTATTGGGTTTTGCAGTGTACATAAACGCGGTCAACCACACACACAACAAAATCCCGAGTGTTAAATTAACACCTGGAGTGTTAAACGAACTCTTTCAGTGTTCATTTGTGTCCAACCGGACAGGTATAAACACTGTAGGTGTTATTGTTGAATTTTGCTGTGCAGTAGCTGATGACCAAACATCTGTATCCACTCTGGGCGTCTGCACTTTACCGGTATGCCACTTATTCATTATTCTGTAGTGAAAATTCATTATGTCTGATTATTATAACTATTCTTTAAGTTCGTTTCTTAAGACACGTATTTTTTTTTCTAGCAAGTGGTATGCCACTTGCTAGAAGAGTGATTATATCAGTGATGCTTTTTTTTCCCTACTAGTTTTTTTTTTTACTAAACCATAAATCTTAAATCATACAGTGAAGTAACGACAAACTACTGAGCAAAGTAAATCAATACGATTCACACAACAATAAAAAAAAATATCTGGGACTTGGTTTTTTTGTATTTGTATGTGCCCCGAATTGGTCAAAAACGATTCATCTTTGCTTGTCAGTGTGAGCAGCTGCTAAAAGCAGGGGAATACATAAACGAATTTATACATAATAAAAAATACCTAAGCTTCAGTTTATGGTATCAAAGTATTGCTTCAAAAATGATTAAGATACACGTGACATTTGTTCATTCACTTGCTCCTCAGCATAACATCGGCTTTTTGAACAGCTTTAGCTTTTGTAGTGAACAGCGAGCTAACGAGGCTTGTCCTCCAGGCTGTGTGCTCTCTTGACAGGAATACATAAGTTAGCTAAATTTAACCATGAAAATGATGGAAATAGTGACGATTATTCAAAGCGCCTTTGATAACGGTATTGAGAAATATGTTGTGACCGATCGACGGCGTGTGCCGACTGGCAAAGCAGATTCCTCCGCGGTAAATCTTACTGATGCTGATGCATCTGACATCACTCCAAAAGGTTCAGCTCAATAAAAGCAAGACAAATGTCAGCTTGAGGAATTTCGCACATGCTCTAAACAAGTGTGTGAGCCAGAAGTGTGCGAGTGTGTGTGTGTCAGCCTTTTTCACCAGTCAGGTTTTGTCAACCAAAAGAACAAGGGCCTGAATATGCCATCCAAGACACTGACCTTTGCAAAGCAATACTAAGAAGGCACAATAAAACACAGTCTCCAACACTCATTATTGCGTGCACACACACACACACACACACACACACACACACACACACACACACACACACACACACTTCACCTACTGTGCCTCTGCTGCATTCCTGATTGGCTGCGTTGCCTACAAATATCTCAGTGCATGCCAGCAGTGACTTGGCTCATGCAAGAGTCTCTCTCTTGGTCTCTCTTTTCATTTTTGCTGTTTTCTCTCTCTCTCTTGTGGATAGATAAATAATGCATTAGTCGGTGGCGTGTGGTGCGCTGCAGCCACTCTCTCTCCCTCATTCTCAGCGGGGTTCAGCCCGGCTCCCTGAGCGCCCTCCCCTTCCAGCTTTTCCCGTTACACCACTCCCGATTAATTACACACATTAATGAGCTGCATTATTAATGGGCCTCTTACTTGGCAGTTTAAGGAAATGCAGCAGAGCGCTCGGCATAGCGCCTTGCGAGCTTCCAGCTCTCATTAAAACATCATGCAAAAGCCCGAGGGACCACTCGCTGCTAAGACACCCCAATCATGTGACTTGTGGTTTGGTCCTCACATAAAGCTAGAAAATGCAAGTGATATTTTTATACCAAAACCATGGCCTGAGATACAGTACCAGAGATGTAGCAGTGGCAGCCGAGACATGATAAGCCTAATAACATTAATTTTTATACAGTAAATAAGGATCCTTAGAAGACCTTCTGAAAGATACCGCCTTTATCTCACAACTGTAAACACGATACAGAAAGCAGGGGTGATGCTGATACTGCAATGAATATTGCGATACTCTATAACTGGTTATCAGTGATGTAAGGAAATGCGATTTGAAGTTAAGTAAACATATATAAGGGATGTCAGTTAGTAGCACTATGCAATCCCGTTTGGCAGCGGCGGAACTTGAAAGTGCACGTACCTGCAAGGAAATTGTAAATAAAGTAATTTCGAAGAAACTCGGCAAACTAAGTGTGGTGGCTCTGTATATTAAACGTTGAGCTATACAATTCTATCCTCCCAGTTGCACTGTTTTTCTGTATGTTATTGACTCAGAGCCTGCTTCACATCAAGACAGAGCGAGAGAGAGAGAGAGAGAGAGAGAGAGAGAGAGTGATGGAGAGAAGGAGAGATGGAGAGATGGAGAGGCGAAACTCCCAGGGGCCTCCATCATTTGGGAAGTGCTGTGTATGTGATGCTGAGTGTCTAACTGCTATTCTGTGGAATAAAACAAAACGCATCAAAACATGTCAAACTGCATTACTGCACAAACAGATGAGACAAAATTGATCAAAAATCGTCACACTGACATCAGCCAAACAAACTATACACATGAAGTGGGTGTAAACGGCACATTGTTACAAAAATAACTGACGTTTAGTTGTAGTTCTTTGATAAAATGATACCGCGATTACACAAAATACTTGTTTGGCTGGAGGGTGTCCTATTTCACACATTATCATATCAAATAAAACTGTTACCATTTTAATTAAACTAACAATTTTCATTATGCGTCAAGGAGTTTTGTTTTTCTATGCAGTACTTGCATGGACACAGTGTTGTAATGAACAGAGCCCTCAGAGACGTAACCATAGAAACAATCGGATAATGCTAGTCTACTGATATGTGGAAGATGGAGACTAGAAAGTTGGGCTAAATAACGGCACTAAGTATGTTACTTTCGTGTTATTCAGTTATGAGTTAACAAGACGTAGCTTCATCGTGTTTAGCTAGTATAAATGATGATTGGGACGTGACGAAATACAGATGAGAATTTGAACAGCCACACATGCAGTTTCATCCCCTCCTTGAAATTGCTTTGCCACCATTAGCTTGCTATCGAGCGTCCATCTTGCAAACATTAGCAGGTGAAAATACAGGATGATGAATGGAGAGGGATTTGCTCCATCACATCCATCAGAGGCCTCTTCCTCAACCTGTCATCTCATTCCCATGAATAGTAATGCAGCACACACACACACATACACACACACACAGAAAAGAAATGTCCAACTGGAAATGCTCGTCCATGGAGCCCAAGATAGGCCAGACCCTCGGGACACAAAGTCTTATCAGTGGCTCTTGACGGCCCCCTTTATCTCTCCATCCCTCCATCCCCTTCATCCATGGTGATGAAAAGAAGAAGAGTGGGAATGTGGTGAGAGTGGCCAAGTCATTTGTTACACACACCCAATCTGGGTCATGGAGCAGATGCTAATATGGGTCAGGAGGAACCTCTGCTGTCAATCAAAAGACAAAACGAGTGAAAGAATAAAAGGCAGAGTGGAGAGAGGACAGAGAGAGAGAGAGAAAGAGAGCGAGACAGAAGGAGATCATGGCTGGTGAAGTATATCATAGACCATCAGTATGGGGATGACGAAAGGAATATTAATACCATATGTGGAGGAAGAGTGGGTCAGAGGTGGAGACAGAAGGAGAGGGAGAAAGAGAAAGAGAAGGAGAGAGGGACGGGGGACAATATCTCAGTAAATTAAACCGTCTGAAGGTCATTAATGACTTTAATTCAGAGCATCAAGGTTAGATTTAATGAAAGTGCGTTTCGAAAAAGTCGGCTGAAAATGGCTAACCTTTCATCTCCTCTTCAAGCGGGGAGAGAGACAGGACGAGAGCGACAGAGAGAAGAATCAGAGAGACATACTGAGAAGACAGAGGGGGAAGAGGGAGACAGAAAACGAGCAGGAGAATAATGAGTGATAGGAAAGGGATGGAAATGCACAAGGAAAGAAAGGGCAGAAAGTGAGAAAAAGAAAGGAAGTAGAAGAGCAAAATATGGACACAGGTTGGTTCGTGTTGTGGGCAGGACAGTGGACTCAGGTTTAAGATATTCAGGTAACTCAGACTCCTGATGTGCTTTTATTAAAGACGAGTGTCAGTGTCAGTTACCTTTTAGAGCACACGTACATTGTTTAATGCTGATTTAGAGGAAAAGTGACAGAAATTCCGCAAAATGGTAAATTGTGCTTTCTCAGGAGATTCCCTCACAGACAGGATGTGAGAGAGTGTGTCAGACTGCAGAAGTCCCTGATGCTGAAGGGAAAAGAGTGTGTGTGTGTGTGTCAGTGGCTTCACTGCAGTCAGAGGCTGAATGAGAAAGCCGCTCTGACTCTGACCTACATGCTGCACAGCTCTGAGACTCCGCCGCACTCTCACTCCATCTCACTACCTCTCTCGCGTTCTCTCTCTCCTCCTCTCACATCTCCTCTCTCTCAGCACCTGGGTATCCCGGATGCACGATGCTAATTCATGAACACTCCTAGCAGAAGTAACACACACACACACACACACACACACACACACACACACTGCATGTCAGAGTTTTGCCTCAGCAGAGCAGGAAGGCATCAGGGAGCAAGAGCTGAAACAAAAGTGTGAGTTTGCAAAGTGTTCAGAGAAACTCGGTGGAGTTGTTGCGATGAGGCAGCGAACACTAAACCTGTCATATACATGCTGATCACGCACTCACACACACATACACACACACACACAGTTCGTTCTAATGCCACACTGTCTGACAGTTGCCTGAATAATTGCATGCTAATGCTCCGGGCTAGCCGTATGTATTTACCTCAAAGTGCAGTGTGAGAAATTGCAGGGGAGCGATTTTTCACTGGGAGAAGCGGACGAGCAAGCAAAGGAGGGAGTGAAAGAAAGAAAGAGCGAGTGTGTTAGCGAGATCGTCTTTGAGCTGTGGGAAAAGTAGAGGCAATTTGTAGTGGCGGATGACAATTCGGTCTTTTCCCCGTGACGAGAGAGAGCTTTATAATTGTGCCGACGCCGGGTAACGGGGAAGAGAAAGAGGAGGAGAAGGAGGGGAGGGGATGTTATTGCCCACAGGAAGAGAGACAGAGACGGAAAGATAGAAACGGAGAGTCAGAAAGAATGAGCTGCTAGCGCAAGTCTCGCTAACAAAGCCAGGCGTAAGTGTTATTAAAGCTCGGTGAGTGTTCAAGAGCACCTCACACATGTGTACAAAAGTGTTTCTCGCGCAGGAAGTTAAATAGATTTAATTATTTCACACTTATTCCTTTCTGAACTCGTGTAAATGAATACTGCACCCTCCTGACCCGCTACCATAACAACAATCTCAACTGGGCTTCTGTGGCAAGTTAGACTGAACACCTGTATATCTGTCTCTCCCTTGTATACTTCCCCTTCTCCCTCTTTCTCTCCCTCGTACACTTCCTCTGTCTCTCCTTCATATATTTCCACTTCTCCCTTGGTTTTCCTCAAACCATTCTTTCCTCCCCTTCCTCAGTCGTTCTCTTGTACCCTGTCCTTTCCTCCTCAAAGGTATACACAGAATGTAAGAGTGTGTGTGGGAATCATAGGTGTGCATCTGTGTGTGTGTGTGTTAGAGAGAAAGAGAGTGACGGGAGTTCACATGTAGTGTGGATGCAAACATTTTTGTTATGAATATGAATGTTTGTGTGAATGTACGTGAGTTTGTGCCTGGAAGCCACTGAGGAAGTGAATGTGTGTATGTGCCTATGTGTCTATATGAATGTGTATCTTTGTCTTGGTCTGTGTGTGTGTGTGTGTGTGTGTGTGTGTGTGAGGGATAGAGATAAGGCTGCTCTCGGCTCTTTATCGGGCGCTGAGGGGAAATATGCTGCTGCCAGATTAGAGCGCACACTCGGCCGAGCTTATAAACACACGCTTATCTCCTTTGCCAACACACACACACACACACACGCACTCTCTCTCTCTCTCTCTCTCTATCAGCACCTAGACATATGGGCCACACACACACACACAGACAGCTTCTGATGGACAAAGACACACAAAGTGTGAACCACAGGCATACTATAAACACATTATCTTTCTTTCTGTCTCAGCTCTCTCTTTCTCTCTCTCCCTCTCACACACACACACACACACACACACACACACACACACACACACACACACACACACACACACACAGAGCAAACCAGGACAACCTTTTTGTATGCTGGGCACACGCACACACACGAACACACACACACACACCTCGACCTTTGAGCGCATGTGCACCTGCTCCTCCTGGCAGTATGAGTTCCACTGTCTATTCACACTTGTCTCTTCCACCCCTCCATCCCTCCCTTGTTTCCTCACTTCCTTCCTTCATCTCTCCCCGTTCCTTTTCTTCCTCCCTTCATCCCTCCCTCATTGCTGTGCCTTTCTTCCTCTGTCACTCCATTGTTCCCTTGCCTTTCTCCCACCCTCTCGCACTTATCCCTTCACTTTCTCTCTCCTTCTGTCACTCCCTTATTCCCTTGTTCATTCTCCCTCCATCCCTTCCTTGTTCTCTTTTCCTCCGCTCATGCTGATCTGTGTGGGGAGTTAGACGAATTCAGAACCACGGCACAGAAAATGAATTTAATAGAAAGGAGGAGCTGTCAGCTGCGAGAGAGAGAGAGAGAGAGAAAGAGAGAGAGAGAGACGGCGCTGCCAGACACATACTCGTGCTGGGGGAAAAACGTGACTGAGATTTGGTAGATAATCAATAACAACTGCAACATCTGCACACACATGTTCAGCAAGTGTAAACAAAAACAACCAGAGAAAGGAAAGACAGGAAAGGGATTCAGACAGCAGCGTGTGTGTATGTGTGTGTGTGTGTGAGTGAGTGAGCGAGAGAAAGAAAGAAAGACACAGAGAGAGAGAGAGAGAGAGAGTGTTCTGACTTTAGGAAACTCTGATGTGAGATGTCTTTGAGGTGACCCCAGCTCTCCTGCACCAGATTCCACTCGGAGCTTCAGTGAGCTCCTGGAAAAAAATAGCATCTCCCTTCAGATTAATGACACAGAAGAGAAAACACACTCTGCTGGAGCTGAGCACTCTGTTTCTATCTATCTCACACACACACACACACACACACACACACACACACTGAAAGGAACTCATATAACTACTTTGTAAGCAGGAGGTCCCAACCTATTAATATTAATAATAGCTAGAAATAGACATTCCTCATGCAGGTAAAAAAAAAAAAACATTTTCAAGCTCTCATATGCCTCACATGTATATCACTATATTCACACTTGATATTATTATCATCACAAACCTTCGATATACCCTCAGGAACAGGTTCCCTATGTAGGCAGCATTTTTTTTTTTTTGGCAGGCTGTTCCATTCAGATGGTGGCACAAGAGCAGTGACCCTGTTTCTTTTGGACAGATTTTCTCCTCCTTTCTTCCTCCATCTCTCCCTCATTCCTTCCCTTCCTATCCTTCTGTCTCGCCTATGTTCTCCTTTGTCTCCCATTCATCCTCCTCGGCGTGTATATTCCCAGCAAAATCTGAAGATAGCACTGCATGGGTCCTTCTAGAGAGTAATTCGAGCGGTAATGTGTGATTTTATAGTGGAATGTTGTGATAATGTTGTAGGCTGCTGTGCACAGAGCTCGATATAATGATCACAGTGAGCATTTCACTCGGATCAAATCCCACCTGATGGCAGTGATGGTGATGTGATGGTGCTGCAGTGTGTGTATGCCTGTTTTTAATGAGAGAGAGAGAGAGAGGGACAGAGAGAGAAGGGAAAAGAGAAGACTGGAGGATGTTCTGATAGATGAACACTGACTAAGACTGAGGTTGGGCCTCGCCCCAGCACAGCATTAATGAGTGGAGTGTGTAGAAAAGGAAAAAAAGAAAAGAAAAAACCCTATCGGAGAGAGCGATGCGGGCCTCTGAGCTCTTCTCTTCTGTCTCTTTATATAAGCCGTGAGCTGCTCTCCCACTCTCTCTCTCTCCGTCAGCTGCGCTGTGATCTGAATATCTCTGCCTTCATAAAACATTCAGGCTTTATTGACTCCCTCGTTCGCTTTCGCCTGCTTTCGCATTCTGCTCACAGAGAGCGCGAGAGCGGCGCAAGTCTCCTGGTCTCACTGCAAAAACAACATGGACCGCTTAACGAGGAGAAACAGACAGAGAAATAAGAGGAGGAGGAGGAGGAGGAGGAGAAGGAGGAGGAGGGATGTTTCATCCTCCACCAGCCTCCACCAGCCATCACTGTGTTCCCATTTCATCTATTGAGGAAATACGTCTATATATCATTATAAAGCCAAATAAAACTATGCATCACAACACTCCAGGGGCTGGTTTTCTACACTAAACTTAGGCTGAAAAGGATTTTCAATTGACTTGACTGCAGTGATGCAACACAAGACACAATATAAAAATACAAGCTTTACACTGAGGCTGAAATGCAGACATCAAGCTTGGAGTTTGAGTAAATCTAATCAAGAGTAGGCATGTGCTGAAATGTCACTGAAGTTTCTTGTTATTATAATCGTGTAAGCTTAAAGAATGACACTTTATTGCTCCCTTTAGTGGCGCAGCTGTCTAAACTGCTACGGGCATCTTCAGTATGTCCGAGAGCATAACTGTCATTCATTCATTCATTCTTTGAGTAGGCGGCACGGTGGTGTAGTGGTTAGCGCTGTCGCCTCACAGCAAGAAGGTCCGGGTTCGAGCCCAGCGACCGGCGAGGGCCTTTCTGTGTGGAGTTTGCATGTTCTCCCCGTGTCCGCGTGGGTTTCCTCCGGGTGCTCCGGTTTCCCCCACAGTCCAAAGACATGCAGGTTAGGTTAACTGGTGACTCTAAATTGACCGTAGGTGTGAATGTGAGTGTGAATGGTTGTCTGTGTCTATGTGTCAGCCCTGTGATGACCTGGCGACTTGTCCAGGGTGTACCCCGCCTCTCGCCCGTAGTCAGCTGGGATAGGCTCCAGCTCGCCCGCGACCCTGTAGAACAGGATAAAGCGGCTACGGATAATGAGATGAGATGAGATTCTTTGAGTAACAGCTTTATCCTGCTCAGGGTCGAGGTGGATCCAGAGTCTGTCCCAGGAACACTGGGCACAAGGATGGAATGCAGTCTGGATGGGATGCATGTCCATCACCATGCACACTAGGGGTGGGTGATATGATAAAAATATCATATCATGATTAATGAAGACGTTTCTAAGGTACCCAAATATGAATCCTGATAACCAGGTTTGCAAACAAATTGCCAGAAATACATTAGTGTTGAATAAAATAAATATCATGGTTCTCCAGAAAATCTGAAGTAGCTGGTTAATGCTGGGGGGAGGGCATGCTCTCCCAGAAAATTTTCAAATGTACATGCCTTCTGGTGCGTTCTCAGCTAATTAATTACTAACCGTTTCCCTGTAAAATACTTGAAAACTATGTATGAAATTTCCCTCCAGATATGTGTGCGCGCTTAGGTTTCTCAGTTCCCCTCTGTAGTACGCTGCCTGGCTCTGTAACATAACTACATGGTGATTATTTGGTGCATGTGTAATGTACTTGATGTGCTTCTGGTGTGGTATTGCGTAATGTATAGTTTTAATTTCAGCATAAATACTTGCACTTGCACTTTATAAATATTAATTACGATTTATATGTACAAAACTGCAGAAAACATGGACTTTATATTTATTTGGCTCATGGAAGGGTGGAATTTTGTGAAAACCGAGTGAAATCATCTGCAATAACCACCATCCAGCCATCCATTATCTCTAGCCGCTTTATCCTGTTCTACAGGGTCGCAGGCAAGCTGGAGCCTATCCCAGCTGACTACGGGCGAAAGGCGGGGTACACCCTGGACAAGTCGCCAGGTCATCACAGGGCTGACACATAGACACAGACAACCATTCACACTCACATTCACACCTACGCTCAATTTAGAGTCACCAGTTAACCTAACCTGCATGTCTTTGGACTGTGGGGGAAACCGGAGCACCCAGAGGAAACCCATGCGGACACGGGGAGAACATGCAAACTCCACACAGAAAGGCCCTCGCCGGTCGCTGGGCTCGAACCCAGACCTTCTTGCTGTGAGGCGACAGCGCTAACCACTACACCACCGTGCCGCCCCAATAACCACCAACTGTGTCTTTACTGTCTGCTACGGCATGGTCACGTGGTCCAGCTTAGCCAATCAGAGCGCGAGAATTGATCAACCAATATGGCGTCGCTTCTGGTCATGTTTGATCCTAATTGAAGACAATTTCATGGCAAAATAATTGGAATTGCAGCAAATTATGGGCAGCGGAGATGATATAAATCACTTCAACATTGAAAGGCAATTTTGTTTTTTTTTTCTGGGATCGAGTCGCCGGCGCAGACGGTCTGTGAAGGTGGAGAAAACCGTTGGTCGCCAGCGCTTGTGGACATCTCTGAAATAACCTTTTCATCTCATCTCATCTCATTATCTCTAGCCGCTTTATCCTTCTACAGGGTCGCAGGCAAGCTGGAGCCTATCCCAGCTGACCACGGGCGAAAGGCGGGGTACACCCTGGACAAGTCGCCAGGTCATCAGAGGGCTGACACATAGACACAGACAACCATTCACACTCACATTCACACCTACGGTCAATTTAGAGTCACCAGTTAACCTAACCTGCATGTCTTTGGACTGTGGGGGAAACCGGAGCACCCGGAGGAAACCCACGCGGACACGGGGAGAACATGCAAACTCCGCACAGAAAGGCCCTCGCCGGCCCCGGGGCTCGAACCCAGGACCTTCTTGCTGTGAGGCGACAGCGCTAACCACTACACCACCGTGCCGCCATAACCTTTTCAATAAGACATTATTTAATGCGTTTTTTTTTAATATTTAAGAACTAGCATTTCATTTGTAAAAATATATATATATAAATACAGTATTTAACACAGTAAAGGACAAAAATTTAAACATTTAGATTTTTCACCTACTGCCATGTTTTTGGGGGGTGGGAGGAAACCAGAGAACCTGGATGAAACCCATATGGAGAGCGTGCGATTCTCTACACAGACAGTAACCCGAGATCAGGTTGGAACCAGGGACTCTGGCGTATGAGGCAGGAATGATGCCCAGTGCACCACTGTGCTGCCTGCGCAACTGCAATATTATATAAATATATTATCTTCAATTAAGGACAGTAAAGATGCTGGGTTTCATACATAAGCGATGAAGGACAGAGGCAAAAATGTCAGATCTGCCGAGTGCACTGTGACTGGCTTGTTTGAAACAGGTTAGGATAGGGGCGGCACGGTGGTGTAGTGGTTAGCACTGTCGCCTCACAGCAAGAAGGTCCTGGGTTCGAGCCCCGTGGCCGGCGAGGGCCTTTCTGTGCAGAGTTTGCATGTTCTCCCCGTGTCCGCGTGGGTTTCCTCCGGGTGCTCCGGTTTCCCCCACAGTCCAAAGACATGCAGGTTAGGTTAACTGGTGACTCTAAATTGACCGTAGGTGTGAATGTGAGTGTGAATGGTTGTCTGTGTCTATGTGTCAGCCCTGTGATGACCTGGCGACTTGTCCAGGGTGTACCCCGCCTTTCGCCCGTAGTCAGCTGGGATAGGCTCCAGCTTGCCTGCGACCCTGTAGGACAGGATAAAGCGGCTAGAGATAATGAGATGAGATGAGGTTAGGATGGCCTACAGGTTGATTTTGGTCAGGGCCATTTTGCTTGCGTGCACCATGTTTGAAAGCTCCATAAGCTGCTTCTGTCTGCCACCGTCAAAGTGATCGTAAAGGGAACACAAAGCCCCTTATGGCAAAAAGCGAATACCTGGTTGGGTTTCATTCACGAGGAAATAATTCTCAAAGCAAAAAAAGTCACCTACAGACTGAATAGCATCGTACTTCAGAAACGGTGTAGCTGGCTGTATAACAGACAGAATCTCATAAATTCTTCACTTTGCTCAGTTTTGGAATCTTCTATAAGGTTGAAAAAGCCGCAGAGGGGCCGTAATGCAGAGAACATCCTACCCGCTGTCCCTTTTCACTTACCCAATAAACTTTTATATCTTTGAATCTACTATAAAGAGCGTTGTGAACGGTCATTGTGGGAGAAATTGGGTGCTTTAATGTTATCATTACGTTTCCCAAAAGGCTGTTCTGCTGTCGTGGATCTGACCCGAGCATGTAACCGGTGTGTTAGGGACAACGCGACATCCCTCCTTCACTTGCTCTGTCTCTGCACTTCTTCGATGCTCACTCATACTTCCTCTCTTCCTTCAGACAAACCACGCGCCAATAATCAATAATGATATTTAACAAGGTCAGTGTTGCACTCTATTAGCACTCCAAAGCCTGTCCCAGCATAAGGGCAGCTGGTTTGTAAGGGTCCTGTTGTGTCGAAATCTAGACACACATCATGTGTCCTTTTTCAGACAAGGCAATCCCAACTTGAGCTTTACGACACTTTCAGAAACATATCATGACGATACCGCAAGTCGTGATTAAAATGTCAGAAACTCATCATGACATGAAAATGCAATATTAGCGCATGCCTACTCCAGACGCAGTGCAATTTCCTTGTCATAATCTGAGCCAACATTCTCTGTGAGGAGAACGCATTCTCTGGGCTCTGTCTCAAACCAGCCTTTATTTACTTAATAAGGACAATTAGTTACTTGGCTTCAGAAAGATATTTGAAAACATGACTCAATCTGAGCTAATGCGTCGTTACTACGTAATTTAAAAGAATTAAAAGACGCAAGTGAAAAATGGGAGAAAATGAAAGATTGGCCTATTTTAATTCAGAACATTAACCAAACTTCAGCTTAGTGGCCAAAATGGAACAGAGCTGTGCTCGGGGGGGAAAAGTATGAAGTAAATATAATATCATGGTGGCCTGTGGTTTGTTATTCTGGCACTGAGAGCCACCGAGAGCTGCTCTCTCTAATATTTCTGCATTGTGACACACAGAAATCTCACAGTGAGGGAATTTACAAAACGCCAGTTCAGAGGCCAAAATGAAAGAGAAACCAGAGAGCCTTGACAAGAAAGAAACACTTCGTCACTGTGGATTGGAATTTGATGTTATAACCTTCTGGACCTGTAGCAGAACTAGATCAACACTGCATAACCCCAACAGGTCACACTTAGCTAGCTTTACATGGAGAACCTTCCATTCTGGACACTTACACGTGACTTGCCTGTTGAAGTCCCATCAGGTGAGCTGTCTCCGTGATTGCCCCCCTGCTACACACCACAAAGTCAAAGTCCCTTCCCACGCCATGTGGCGCACAGGGCGGCGCCGATCTCCGTTTCTGTAGCCCTCGGGCTCTCGCCTATTACACAGCCAGGGTTACAGTGGCGGGCTGGTCCTCTGGTAACCGCGAGAGTTTGACTCCCCACTCGCATCTGTATTGCAGCGTGCCTTGCCAGACGGCAGCAGGCACCATTTTTATGATGGTCTTTGGTATGACCTGACTGTGAGTAGAACTCGCGATCTCCCGATCGAGAAGCAGACGCGCTAACCACTAGGCCAACTCGCGGTGCTACACACCACGTTTACATGTTTTTTCATCTCGACCCAGAGAACTTCTAAAATATTTCCAGCGATCGCAAAATGATTTATTCTTTTAAACATGTAGTCCCTGCATCTCCATACTGCCTTTACTGGACTATATTTATACTGGATAAGAATTCATGCAGCGGCACGGTGGTGTAGTGGTTAGCGCCGTCGCCTCACAGCAAGAAGGTCCGGGTTCGAGCCCCGTGGCCGGCGAGGGCCTTTCTGTGCGGAGTTTGCATGTTCTCCCCGTGGGTTTCCTCCGGGTGCTCCGGTTTCCCCCACAGTCCAAAGACATGCAGGTTAGGTTAACTGGTGACTCTAAATTGACCGTAGGTGTGAATGTGAGTGTGAATGGTTGTCTGTGTCTATGTGTCAGCCCTGTGATGACCTGGCGACTTGTCCAGGGTGTACCCTGCCTTTCACCCGTAGTCAGCTGGGATAGGCTCCAGCTCGCCTGCGACCCTGTAGAACAGGATAAAGCAGCTACAGATAATGAGATGAGAAGAACTCATGCAGCTTGGATATAAATAAGATCCAATAAAGCAAATACATAACCATGTGTGACGCAAACATCTGGGTCGGTATGTAAAGAAACCTTCTTGATGTAATGACACCCAGCATCATCAAGTTACCATAAAAATACACAGCACACACACTTACACGCTGAAGGAGATTCTCTGCCTTCTCTCTGCAGACATTCCAGCATGATAGACACCTCATTTGGGATAAGAAAATACTTTTCAGCTGAAATAAGCCGCAGCGATACTGGAAAGTAAGGAGATTAGTTTCAGCACAACGCCTAATGTCACAAAGAATATATTTCAAGAATAACAAAGTCTGTCTGAACCTTTGACCTTCGCATAAATGTATTAAGCACAACTTCCTGACCTCATATACAGTAGCATCTTATAGAAATATATATATTTTTTCTCAAACGGATGCGTTTCCATCAGATACTGTGCTACTGAATAAGATAAGACCTTCACAGCACACAGGCGAACACGGCTCATTGTTTTTTCAACGCTTTTTCAACTTTAGGCACTTTATGATGATAAATAAATATGATAGTACCAGCAGATTAGCAGCTTTATTAGTCAAATCTCACCCCTGAGCCTCAGTCTCACTACGAATATATTATTTCACTTGACGACGATTTTGTCTGATGTCACATTGGGAGAAAAAAAACAAAACAAAAACAAAAACCATGCACAGACTTTTGCGTGGGAACCCGACAAATTGAGCAATCAAAAGACGCACACATTTCTCCCAGATGACAAAGAGCGCTTCACCAGGGTGCTGTGATGTGATTAAGAGCAGCTGCCGATTTGTCCGTCTCGTCTTCACTCAACGTCAATAGTCCACGCCAGGCACACACGTCGGACATCAAACTGACAAAACAGCGCACAATGCCTCCTATCCATCTCTCCTCATCAACAAAGACACCAGTTGGCATGTACAAGGCTCCGCTGTGTCTGGAAACACTAGAGAATCCATTCGAATCCAACATTTACTCACTTAAATCACCACAACCAAACAGGAATAAAGAGCGTCGTAATTTCATAATTTGAATCGTCAAATTAATTGATTTTACAATTATCGCCTACCGTATTATCCTAGTTACAACATTATCAAACATGGAATTGGAATTGAATAGAACACTTTTTTCCGTAGACTTGGATCTGGAGTATTGAGGTTTTTCACCTGACGTCACAGGGTCACGTGACGCCCTGGTGTCCGCCATTTTGAAGGTCAAGCTAGCTAATGTCAGCAACATAGTAGCTGGTATGTTACTGTAGCAATGTTTACGTTCAGTCATTTGGATGACTGTTAAAACCTTTCAGTCTCAAGTTTTTCCTTTACTGTATTTACTAGTTTACTGTAATTATGATCCAGCAGCTATTTACACCGGATCCAGTGTAAATAGCTGCCGGAGCGCGCTCCGGCTTGCTCCCCCTCAAATTAAGCAGCGCGCTCCGGCTTGCTCCCGGAGTGCTCAGGCCGAGGTTCCGGAGCGCGCTCCGGCTTGTTCCCCCTCAAATTAAGCAGCGTGCTCCGGCAGCTATTTACACTGGATCCGGTGTAAATAGCTGCCGGATCATAATTACAGTAAACTAGTAAATACAGTAAAGGAAAAACTTGAGACTGAAAGGTTTTAACAGTCATCCAAATGACTGAACGTAAACATTGCTACAGTAACATACTAGCTATGATGTTGTTGACATTAGCTAGTGCTAACAGCTAGCTGCTAGTACACTGCTACAACTACACCGACCCTAATAATACAGTTCTTGGTCATTGCCTGGTAACAGCAAATTTATAACGGGCCATGTCTCAACAGACTAAGAAGTTATTTCAATGACATTTAATAACATTTTGTTTATCCTGAGGACTGAAAGTAAATGAAAATGTGAACAAACCTTAGCTGTAATAAGATGGCGACCACCGGCTCCAGGGACGACCCGCTGATGTAGGCATGTTACCCAGCCTGACACAAAATATTTGTAGGCATCCAAACTCTTATACGCTTTCAGATCAATACCTGTGTATGGCGATGGGTTTTTAACGACATAGGTATACAGATCATGTGGGCCGAAGTCAGGTAACGACGAGGGCTTCGTGTACTTCCGTACGTCAGTGAACAATCCTGGTGGAAGCAGGTAAACGTCGTTCTCTAAGCCTGCTAACCTCAATTTTTGCAAATACCTCTCCCTCTGCTCGCCCTGTAAATGCCCTACGTCGCTGGATAGTGAAGGTGTTTTCTGCATCTCGCTCCTTTTTCTTTTACGTTTTTCGTTTGTCGCCTTCCTCGCATTCAAACTGATTCGAGCCGTGACGTCCAAAATGGCAGCCTCACATGACTTGGTCACGTGGGTGAAAAACCTCAATATCTGCAGTATGGACTGCTAGGCCATTAGCGTGCCAGGCTAAAACAAGTACACACGAACAAATCGTGTACGGTACAATCAAACACGATGCTAGTGCAAATACAGTTCAATGAATCTCATATCTGGTTGGTTTTATTTTGATATTTTAAACCATTTACATATTTCCTGAAATATCCATGGATGCAATGATGAGCTGAGATACTAATGGAACTAATGCAGCTGAAAAAGTGGGTGGTCGCTGTTCAGCTCGATTGGATATCCAATTATTGACACGTGCCTAATTGAAAAAGCGTGAAGTGCATGACGCTCACTAAATCATGCGACGTGAAGGCTTGAGTTTTACACAAACCTTAATATTTCATCCAAGCAGCGAGAACAAGCTTTCTCAAGGAACAAGGAACGCGCTTTATTACCCGGGGCCGACAGGCATCTGAAGGGAATTAGCGGAACGAGTGGCGCAGCCATTTTAATGAAAGACTGAAGACACATTAAAAGCAAACCGAGAGTGTTTTTCTGCTGACAGCCTCGAACCAGGCAAACTCATAACGGCGTCCTCTCTCATTACGGATTATGATGGGAATCATTTAGGACGCATCGCTTTCTATTTACGAGCCTTTCCATCCATTTGCAGAGCCCTGAAACGTAAAAACGACAGGCGTGTTCTAAGCAAGTCTGTTGGCGTTTATTAAGTCGAGTCAATAGCAAAATGTCGTTTGGATTGAATCAGAACAAAACCGCAGATCTCAGACAGCAGGCTGAAACGTCTCCTGCGGAATCGTTAGCGCGCAGACTGTCTCCTGATGCGCCGTGACATCAAAGACACAGTGATGGAAAACTGTAGCGAAGCTTCATTTTGGACTTCAGCAGCGACACGACATCCATCACACGCATCATGCTCAAGCCTGTCCAACTTTCCCAATGGAGCTTACTACAATTATTAACACATGCGAAAGCCTTCGTGCTGAGGAAGAGTAAACCCAGTGTTTGTTATCTGCTGTTATGGAATAGATTTAACACTGCATAAACGGTCTTAATCTGCTCTCGGAGTTTAGTCTTTCATCTAGCTTTGTCTGCAGTGTGTGAGAGCAGAGGGTGATTATGGAGGGTGACAGAAGGAGAGATGTAGGAGATTGTATTGTTTATTGTTGTCCTATTGCACACAGACAAAAAGAGAAAGAGAGTAGGCCTGGACAATACAACTATGTCATATTCGTATCGCGATCAATTTCGTCAAAGCATGTTTTTCTGCGATAGCTTGCCTATTGTGACATGTTTTTATTGTTATTCTTAAATGATTATGTACTGACTCGATGTATGAGGCTGATGTAATATAAACTATTTGTACACAATCTTTAAAATGTTAGAATTCTTCTCCTTTTCAGTGTTAAGTATTGTCACAAATAAAAATGTTATTGTCTAATATACAAAATAAAAACACATACTTGTTTTTGCAGACAGCATTAAATAAAGGGCGGCACGGTGGTGTAGTGGTTAGCGCTGTCGCCTCACAGCAAGAAGGTCCGGGTTCGAGCCCCGGGGCCGGCGACGGCCTTTCTGTGTGGAGTTTGCATGTTCTCCCCGTGTCCGCGTGGGTTTCCTCCGGGTGCTCCGGTTTCCCCCACAGTCCAAAGACATGCAGGTTAGGTTAACTGGTGACTCTAAATTGACCGTAGGTGTGAATGTGAGTGTGAATGGTTGTCTGTGTCTATGTGTCAGCCCTGTGATGACCTGGCGACTTGTCCAGGGTGTACCCTGCCTTTCGCCCGTAGTCAGCTGGGATAGGCTCCAGCTTGCCTGCGACCCTGTAGAACAGGATAAAGCGGCTACAGATAATGAGATGAGAATGAGCATTAAATAAATTATTCAGGGTTTTTTTTTTCCCTTAAAGCAAAACCAATGTACTGCTGGCCATTTGTGAACGTTATTACAAATACATATGGAGTAATCTTGATCTGTTTTTTTTTCCTTCTACTTTTTCTTCTTGTTGCTGTTCTTCTTCTTACTACTACTACTACTATTATTATCATTATTGTTGTTGGTAGTAGGGGTTGGAATATCTAAGCACCTCAGGGAGCCACAATGTGATTATAAAATTCATGTTGATGCACCTCAATTCTTTATTTTTTTCCAGAATCAGCACTTGCTACTTTTAAACAGAATAATGTCATTTTTACAATCTGTAAAAAACCGAAAACACAGTAGGCTTAATCTATTTATTCTGTTTTTCCTCAGAAATGTGTGGCACTGTTAACATTTTTCGATGTTAAAAATTATGTAAGCTGATGTAAAAAGTGTGAATATGATGTTTTGTATGTCGATGCAGAATCTTCCGCGCGAGAGAACTGCGATCCGGAATTGAGCTTGGAATTGATTTTTTGGCTCATCAATTAACTCGACTACTGTTAGTGCTATTATTGAGCATGTATGCAAACAGTTGAGGAGGGAGGGTTAGAGGAAAGAGAGAATAAAGGAAAGACAGAGTAGAGACAGGAAAGAGAGAGAGAGGGCAGAAAGTGTGGGGGGAGAGGGATATAGGGAGAGTGAATACAGCCAGAAAGAGAGAGAAAGAGATGGAGAGAATAGAGGAAGAGAAAGAAAGAAAGAAAGAAAGAAAGAAAGAAAGAAAGAAAGAAAGAAAGAAAGAAAGAGTGGAAGACAGAGACCGACTTCCTTTGAAACATAGCTTGGCGAACTAAAAACTAACCACAAAGTACGTCGCATCACTTCACCAAAGTCACTCCATCGCAACCACCCACGCCACCTGCGTACACGTTACACACCTTACCTCCTCACGCACCACCATTACTGCCGTTGCTGATGATGGTGGTGTTGAGAATGTCGTTTCTGCCAGTAATCAGTCTCACCAATATGGTGGGGTGAATTAAATAGCGGAAAGCACGACTTAGAGGAGGGAGAGAAACACAGAAAGAAAATGAAATAAAGAAATAGTGAATACTGGAGTAAAGAGTTAGAGAAGGGAATAAAAATTTATACAGAAGAAGCTTGAGAGAGGAGTGCTGGCTTTAATAATTGAGGCCCGGGCTGGAGCTGAGTCCTGTGTGAGGAGCGATCGCTTTAAAAGATGCATGGAGATGCCTCAGGAGGGAAAGAAAGAGAGATGGAGAATCAGATTGCACTGGTCCTTCTTCTAAAACAGAGAGAGAGAGAGAGGAAAAAAAAAGCCAGAAACCTAGCAAGGAGGATTACCCTTCACCAAAGACTGATGTCTGAATCAAGCCATTCAGCAAGCTACAAATGAGGAACAATGCAAGATATAGTAATAAGAAGACGAAACACGCAACGGGCTATTAACAGAGTCTACGCACCGAGGTGCGGTGCATCGTGGATAGGCTGCTCGTGGCACAATCTCTGACTCAGACGTATTGCTCTTACTCTCCCCGAGCCCTGCCATTACGGCTTGTGTCTGAATTATTGATCCAGGAGCTTCATCAGCATAGCGGTCACGTCCCTGAGCTCAGCATGGGCATCAGCTTCTGCTCCAGCCCTCCATCCCTACAGCCACCGGAATAATTAGGAGGGATTCTCATTAAGGAGGAGTGAAGAGAGACAGAGAGAGAGAGAGAGAGAGAGAGAGAGAGAGAGAGAGAGAGAGAGCAGCCTGAGGGAGATCTGGGTGTTTAATATATATTCCTCAACTACAAGGATTCGGACTCTTCTGATCACATCCACTGCCAGAGTATTGAGATGACAGGCCTTACCACAGAAAAACACGCCTGTGCCTGTGCCTGCGCGCACACACACACACACACACACACACACACACACACACACACACACACACACAGAAAAATGGAACTGCACAAATAGTCCAGGCAGAGAGCAGGGAGAAAGACAGACAGACAGACAGACAGACAGACAGAGAGAAGGAGAAAGGCAGGAAGATAAAGAAGGATATGCACCTCTACCTGATTAATAATGAATTGAGAAGGTTGATGACAGGGAAGGTATAAACAAAAACGGCTAAGATACAATATATATATAGGAGAAATAAAGAGAGACAGACAGAACCTGCATCAACAACGTTCTGTACATTCTTATCATGATAGTCTTCAATTCGATAAGCATATTCACATGCAGGAATACCGATCTTAGGTAAAGCTAGCTATTAATACTCGAGTTTATTTAGTCCGAGCGAGGTCTAATCACAGCGCCTTCTGGCTCTCCACACACAATGAGACTGTAGACAAAGACGCCACTCCATTGGGCAGTGCAGGTACAGCTAAAGATCTCTGAAAGCCACAAGAGCATATGGGGTTGTTTTACAATCAGGGTACAAAGTTTGTGTCACAGGGGTCCAAAATTCAAATTGATTCAAACTGGTTCTTGTACCAGTTTTTAAGTGAAGGACAAGTTAAAGAACAGATTTCAGGTCATTTTTTGACATGTGTGTATGGTAGCTTTGTGTAATCTGCTATAAGATAAAGAAGATTAAGTGTCGCTTTAAGCAGGGCTGGGAGAAACTAATGAAGTGATTCTCGGAGAGGACTTTTTTTTTTTTGACAATTCAGAATCCACTACTTCCATAGCGCTTTTAAATATAAGGCTGTAAGCTTTGTGTTAGTTGTCTCTAATATTTATGTCACGATATCTTGACCACATTTTAGGATGAAAATAATCGTTTTAGATATGTTATTTTATATTGAAAAATTAGCTGTCTCGGAGAGGACTTTTTTTTGACACAATTCCATACTAATTTGATCAAAATAGTCTGAAAACTTACTGGCATTCAACATTAAAACTTAACTATGTTTCCAATGATATGGAACCAAATATGTGTTTTATGGTATAAAGAATGATGTAAGTGCATCCCTTTTGGAGCTACCTGTGGTCAAAAAAGCACTTTTTCTAAATGACACGAGTAATTTTGCTAAATATGACGTATATCGCCATACATTCACCAAAAATAACGTTATCACCACATTTTTTTTTGCATGGTAAATAGAGCTATCACAGGGCTACAATAAACAACCAAGTTTATTTAGTCAAGCCTTTTGATATTGAAGATAATAAGTGTTAAATGGGATTTTTAGCTTGCGTACCCTGATTGTAAAACAACCCTACTACGTCTTTTGCTTGTATATCTTTTTTTTTTTAAATTGATCACTTTTCCTATTTTATAGACCCCATAATCATTTATTTATTTTCTGTTTTACTCATGAAACATTTACTTACATGATAAAGACAGGGACATGTCTAAACCTATCCGGGGGTTAGATTGGTCCAGGGGGATTTGGTCAGACGTTAATGGTTAGTGCAGGCTAGAGCACACAGTAGTGTCATTGTTGACCACGTTGTCTTTGCTCAGTGAGCTGCTGCTGATTAAGAAGGTATTTAACAGCTTCGAGAACAGATCAGCGTCTGATCGCCATCAACATTATGCAAAGATGACGCCTCACAAATATTTTCAGAAACCTGATTCAAAAGTTTGCCTTGGTTTTTTGCAGACGAGAGCATTACAAATAGCTTGCAGTATTCCTCTGCAATAATTTAGTATTTCCAGGTGGGTTTTAGACAGAGAATGGTACAATGCTTTGTCTCACACAAACGAGTGTTGCACTCCTGCTGGGTGATTGTTCTGCTGTGTATTAATCAATGATTAATAATGCACTGTAATACTTCTTCATACAGGTCCAAGCTTTCGGCTCCACGTTTAATCCGTTCGGCTGCCCTGATTTTACATGAGTGCATAACTCGAGACGGCAACGTAGTCAACGCTGCAGACCCAAACCTGCTATCCACCAGTTTATTAGCTGAAAGTCTTTTCATTGTCAGGAACATAAACACAAGCGTGACTGTGGGAGAATAAATCTCAAAAGTCCGAGAGCTGAATCTGTCAATCTATGTGAAATATATTATAGTGCTTTATTAATGCTGGAAGATTACCAAGCTCTAGATCATATACTGATCATTGATGCAAAATTGTGAAATGAAACGTGCAGAGAATCTAAAGCTGAAACATACACAAAGCACTACAGTGTATTATTAAAGGGGCACTGAAGTCATTTTTAAACTTGCTTTATTTCCTAATTAATATGTTATTCAATTAAATTTTCGGTGTTGGTAACCTTATATCGTGACATCAAAAAGTCCCTTCCCATGCCATGTGGCGCATAGGGCGGCGCCGATCCCCGTTTCCGTTAGTCTGGCTAACGCAACTGCAAAGCTCTACGAGCTATTGGTCTGGCCAAGATATTCAGCCCAACCGTTTCCCAGAGCCCGTGGTTGACTCGCTTCCCTGAAATGCCTCAGTTTGCTACTGGTCGAAGCCAGAAAAGGCTGTGATGAAGCTTAAACCAATCACATCACTCTTTCCTCTGACGTATGCGACGCAATGGGGCTAACTGGTAGATTAAACTCTTACCGAAGCCGGTCAGGAGCAAGGCGAAAACGTCCTTCCTTTCAATAAATACCTCCAGGGCTGCTCTTTGCTCCGTTTTCAATGAGAACTTCCCGTTGAATGCTTTCAATACAGCATCTATGCGTAATAGATGCGGAAGCGTGAATGAAGCGCTTCCGGCATAGACTCTGTAAACAATCTGTGGCTTCCGGTCGCAGTTCTACTACGTCAGTGCCTTGAACACGCCTCTACCCAGGGCCGTTGGAGATGCTCAAAGTTGATTGGTTCCCGATTTTTCGGGAGCTTGGAAGAGCTGTAGATAGCTTGCCTGGCCAGACTAAGCTCGCAACAGGCCCTCATGTTGCGCCACGCTTAGGATGGGCGGGCCCAGGCTACGTTTCCGTAGCCCTCGGCCTCTCGCCTATTACATAGCTAGGGTTACAGTGGCGGGCTGGTCCTCTAGTAACCACGAGGGTTTGACTCCCCACTCGCGTCTGTATTGCAGCGTGCCTTGCCAGACAGCAGTAGGTACCATTTTTATGACCTGACCATGAGTAGAACTCGCGATCTCCCGATCGAGAGGCGGACACGCTAACCACTAGGCCGACTCGCGGTGTATATCGTGACATATTGGCAACTAATCGCAATTAAACATTATACTTATCAACCTATTGTAGCTCGTTTGGTCCACGGCAGGCGTCACTTATTCGCGCGATCTTCACGAGACTTGTGCGAGACTTTGAAACGTGAAGTGTCAGCCAGGTATCGGTGCTGCCATTTTGAAAACTGTTTTCCAAACGAAATATTGCACAAAAACGAGTTTAAATGACGACTACTGCCTACTTTTTTCAAACTTTCCTGATTGCTATCAAAACAAACAAAACTTCCGGATTGATTACGTCAGCATTAAAAAAAGGGCGCGCACGTGTTTTGACAACCCTTGTGTCCGAAATTGCTCCCTACTCACTATATAGGGCACTATATAGTGGGGACACCATTTTGTAGTGCTGTCCGCGCTGAAAGAAATCAAATTAAAAGTCTCAAATTTGATTTAATAAAAGGCAGCGGCAAAGAAGAAAGTATTCAGCCTTGATTTAAAAAAAACTGAAAGATGCAGGTACTTTGTATTGATTAATATGGAGAAATACGCTCAGTATAATATGGATTTATGACAAAAACACATGCATGTATTTAATATTTTGAAAACCCACCAGCCGACTGATCTGGCGACAGTAATGACGTAAATACCAGTGTGACGGACTAGTGTCTGAAAGCGTTTTTTCCTCTATATAGTAATTCCTTATTTCGGGAGTAGGGAACGAGTGAGCGATTTCGGACACAGGGAACGTTGGCAGATGTTGGTCACTTTGATTTCCCCTGTATGTTTTACTCCCGTCCTACGAAGTCTCGCACAGGTCTCAACGAATCTCGTTTACAGCCATTGCTTTGACATGGACCGATATATTCCATAGCATTTCAAACACTCACAACTTGCTATAGCAGTGACAAAATAGTTGTCAGAAATGCTTTCCTGTATTTAATAAAATGAGATAAATAGAATTTTGATCATAAAAAATTTGCCTTCACTTCTCCTTTAATAGCTGTTTAGTAGGGATGTGCATCTCCATCACTGAAAGCCCGATGACACGATGGCAAGAGAGCCATAGGGACTTTTATTTTGAAATCCCTTTGGAGCCACGGTGAGCGAACCACCACGACGAGTCTCCTGTTCCCACACTGTAAACTCTCGAGTGACTTGCCCCGACAGGTCTCCAAGTTGCACCAGACTTGGCCAAGAGACTTGATAAGAACTAGGCACTGACAGCAGTGGAGATGAGAGAATGTGCTTGAGAAACAGTTTAGAGAGGAGGAATCAGTCTAAATATAAAATTACTGGTCAAAAATTATGGGTCACATTTCTAAATAATAAAGGCACAGGGCGTCTACTAATAATTATATATTAACAAAACAGATTTTACAGATGCAAATATGTTACAAGCGATGCAAAATATCCAACTTTTGGTGAAGTAGCTTCATCTCACACTGAAAAAAAAAAAATCCAAACTTTAACTGAAATAAATTTATTCAGAGAAAAACAAATCCCTCATCAAGCAATAATTATTTTCAATAAAAACATGTGCCACTATTATTGACACCCCTGCATTTAATAGTTTGTACACCCTCCCTTTGCCAGTAAAAGCACTGAAAACCTGAGTTCAGAGTAGCCTACAAACATGGCTGCTCCAGACTACACTTCCCAAGTGCCACAGTGCTCCTCATCATCAGAATTCTAACCTCAACACCTGTCTCTAATTTACCAGCAATCACCTTCACTATATAAGCTCAGCTCTCACACTCTGCGAAGTATTGTTCTGTCCCCGACTTTACTGAGCCGTTTGACTAGCTGCCCGACTTCCTGTTATTGGACTCTGTTTACGTTTATTTCTGACTTTGTTCTCTTGCCTGATCCCTGATATTCTGTTCGCCGATTGACTGACCCTTGCCCGTCCCTGACTATTACCCTGTCCACACTAGGGATTTTGTACCGATACGATACTACTTTCGTACCACAACACCTGTCCACACTAGCAACTATACCGGTACTGTAGCGGTATAACTGTATCGGTACGAAACCCACAAATGTATGGGTTTCGTACCGGTACAGTATCGGTACTGTAGCGCTTCGCTGTAGTGTGGACAGATGAAGTGGTTCTGTATCGATACAAATATCATGCGCAAAGTCACACACCTCAATCGATGTCTTCGCTGAATAAAATAGTGAAGAACGGAGATTCGTTTTCTTTGTTTCTTTCTCAACTGCCTCGCGCGTTTTATACGATTCGACTGAATAAATGACCACCAGAAATACAGACTGCACATTGACAACAAAAAGCACACACACGTCGTTTCACCCGCCATATTCTCGTAAGGAAGTTACTCGGTAACCACGGAAACATTTCGCGCACGCGCATTTCAACTACCATGAAAGAAAACCGCAAACATTTCTCGCTAGTGTGGACAGATGCACTAAACTGTACCGGTATACTTTGTGTCGATACAGTTATACCACTTTCGTACCGGTAGATATGTGAACACAGCATACGTCTCCAGTTTCCCAATGTGGCTTTGTTTACAGTTTGTGACGAACCTGTTCTCCCTTGCGTTTGCATCCATAAGTGTCTGCATCCTGACAAACAGCACTGAGTCTTCTCCTATAACATTTTATAAGGTTGGAGATACAGCCATTCTGAGACCGTTCCTCTTTACAGAATCTCTCCACATCATCCAGGGTCTGAGACCCTCTCTTGTGCTCTCTCCTCTTCAGCTCACCCCACAGGTTTTCAATGGGGTTCAGCTCAGGGGACTGAGATGGCCATGGCAGATTCTGTGGTCAGCGAACCATTTTTGTGTTGATTTGGACATATGTTTCGGATCATTGTCCTGCTGGAGGATCCAATGACGACCCAGTTTTAGTTTCCTGACAGAGGCAGCCAGATTTTGATTTAAAACATCCTGGTATTTTATGAAGTCCATGACGCCATGTACCCTAACAAGGTTTCCAGGGCCTTTGGAGGAAAAACAGCCCCAAAACATCACAGAACTTCCACCATATTTTACAGTTGGGATTGGGTTCTTTTCATTATAGCTGTCCTCCTTTTTACACCAAACCCGCCTTGAATGTTTGCTGCCAAAAAGCTCCAATTTTCTTACATCAGACCGTAGAACACGGTTCCAGTCAAAGTTGTAGCAGCGTTTCACAAACTTCAGGTGCTTACGTTTGTGGTTAACTGACAGAAAAGGCTTTTTTTGTTAAACCTTCCAAATAATCTGTTGGCATGGAGGTGGCGTCTGATGGTAGATTTGGAGACTTGGAAGCCCCAAGATTTTACTTTTTCTTGTAATTCACCAACAGTGACCCTTGGACGTTTTTTTGCCTTTCTTACTCTCTTCCTCTGTGCATAGAGGCAAAAAAAAAGCTGGGTCCTCTTCCAGGCAAGTTTGTAACAGTTCCATTCGGTGTCCACTTTTTTATTATTGCCCTAACAGTAGAAATGGACATTTTCAGGCGAGTAACTTTTTTTTTTTAATAACCATTACCTGGCTTATGAAGGTCAACACACTTCTCCCTCATTTGGTTTGTGTGTTCTCTTATCTTTCCCATGTTGATGGATGACTAAGTGAATTTGGCCTCTGTGTCACCTCATATTTGTTCCCCAGTTAATCAGGAAGTCCTGGATTACAGCGTGAAAGTTCCTACAGACTCCAATCAACTCAAAAATGTACAATTTAAATGGGAAACATGCTTCATTTACATCGTGTTTGCTATCATTTCCGGGGTGCCAATAATTGTGGCGCATGTGTTTTTTTGTTGAAAATAATTATTTCTTGATGAGGGATTTATTTTTCTCTGAATAAATTAATCTCAGTTAAAGGTTGGATTTTTCTCATTTTTTCAGTGGGAGATGAAGCTCCTTCACCAAAATGTGGATGTTTTTTGGTAACCCTTTTTCTCATCTTTACAAAGGGTGCCAATAATTGTGGAAGGTACTGTAGAAGAAACCTTTACAGTGGTGCTTGAAAGTTTGTGAACCCTTTAGAATTTTCTATATTTCTGCATAAATATGACCTAAAACATCAGATTTTCACACAAGTCCTAAAAGTAGATAAAGAGAACCCAGTTAAACAAATGAGACAAAAATATTATACTTGGTCATTTATTTACTGAGGAAAATGATCCAATATTACATATCTGTCAGTGGCAAAAGTATGTGAACCTCTAGGATTAGCAGTTAATTTGAAGATGAAATTAGAGTCAGGTGTTTTCAATCAATGGGATGACAATCAGGTGTGAGTGGGCACCCTGTTTTATTTAAAGAACAGGGATCTATCAAAGTCTGATCTTCACAACACATGTTTGTGGAAGTGCATCATGGCACGAACAAAGGAGATTTCTGAGGACCTCAGAAAAAGCGTTGTTGATGCTCATCAGGCTGGAAAAGGTTACAAAACCATCTCTAAAGAGTTTGGACTCCACCAGTCCACAGTCAGACAGATTGTGTACAAATGGAGGAAATTCAAGACCATTGTTACCCTCCCCAGGAGTGGTCGACCAACAAAGATCACTCCAAGAGCAAGGTGTGTAATAGTCAGCGAGGTCACAAAGGACCCCAGGGTAACTTCTAAGCAACTGAAGGCCTCTCTCACATTGGCTAATGTTAATGTTCATGAGTCCACCATCAGGAGAACACTGAACAACAATGGTGTGCATGGCAGGGTTGCAAGGAGAAAGCCACTGCTCTCCAAAAAGAACATTGCTGCTCATCTGCAGTTTGCTAAACATCACGTGGACAAGCCAGAAGGCTATTAGAAAAATGTTTTGTGGACGGATGAGACCAAAACAGAACTTTTTGGTTTAAATGAGAAGTGTTATGTTTGGAGAAAGGAAAATGCTGCATTCCAGCATAAGAACCTTATCCCATCTGTGAAACATGGTGGTGGTAGTATCATGGTTTGGGCCTGTTTTGCTGCATCTGGGCCAGGACGACTTGCCATCATTGATGGAACAATGAATTCTGAATTATACCAGCGAATTCTAAAGGAAAATGTCAGGACATCTGTCCATGAACTGAATCTCAAGAGAAGGTGGGTCGTGCAGCAAGACAACGACCCTAAGCACACAAGTCGCTCTACCAAAGAATGGTGCAGGACTGATCAACAGTTACCGGAAACGTTTAGCTGCAGTTATTGCTGCACAAGGGGGTCACACCAGGTACTGAAAGCAAAGGTTCACATACTTTTGCCACTCACAGATACGTAATATTGGATCATTTTCCTCAATAAATAAATGACCAAGTATAATATTTTTGTCTCATTTGTTTAACTGGGTTCTCTTTATCTACTTTTAGGACTTGTGTGAAAATGATGTTGTTTTAGGTCATATTTATGCAGAAATATAGAAAATTCTAAAGGGTTCACAAACTTTCAAGCACCACTGTATTCGTCACATGCACACTTCAAGCACAGTGAAATTCATCCTCTGCATTTAACCCATCTGAAGCAGTGAACACACACACAGAGCAGTGGGCAGCCACACCAGAGCGCCTGGGGAGCAGTCAGGGGTTCGGTACCTTGCTCAAGGGCACCTCACATCAACCTAACTGCATGTTTTTTTGGACTGTGGGGGAAACCGGAGCACCCGGAGGAAACCCACACAGACACAGGGAGAACATGCAAACTCCATACAGAAAGACCCTTGCCGGCCACTGGGTTCGAACCCGGAACCTTCTTACTGTGAGGCGACCATGCTAACCACTACACCACCACAGTCTTTAAGTTCGCTACCTCTTCAACTGGGTCATATCACCTGATTTTGCACAAACAACTGTCGAAGTAGAGCTGACTGTAATATACCTACATATACACTCACTGGCCACTTTATTAGGAACCTCATCCACCTGCAGTTCTCTAATCAGTCGATCCCTCGACAGCAGTGCAGTGCAGCGCATAAAATCATGCAGATACAAATCAAGCGCTTCAGTTAATGTTCACTTCAAACGTCAGAATGCGAAAAATAGTGATCTCAAAGTGTGACTTTCACTGTGGCGTGGGTGTTGGTTTGAGTATTTCAGAAACTGCTGATCTCCTGTGGTTTTCACACACAGCAGTCTCTAGAGTTTATACAGAACGGTGCGGAAAAGAAAACGCTCCGAGTGAGCGACGGTTCTGTGGGTGGAAACGCCTTGTTGATAAAAGAGCTCAGAGGAAAACGGCTAGATTGGTTCGAGCTGCCAGGAAGGGATATAGTAACTCATATAATCACTCTTTACAACCGTGTTGAGCAGAAAAGCATCTCAGCATGCAACAGCAGAAGAACACACTGGGTTCCACTCCTGCCAGCCAAGAACAGGAATCTTAGACTCAAGAACAAGCTCCTATTAAAGTGGCCACTGAGTATCATTCTGAGATTCATTCTTTGACATTTTGACTGTGTTTATGTTCTTGACAATGAAATGTCTCTCATCTAGTAAACTGGCCTTCCTTCCTAAAACATCCAGCTACTGACTCACTGGAAAAAATTCAAACGCTTCCTGAGCACAAGAACGATCCATTTACGGTATGCATCAGGTACGATTGACACGACTTCTCATATCAATCATGAGTGAAAGTTCTATGAGTTAAATAGGAACTCGATAAATGACTAAACCCGTGCTGGAATTTATAAAACAAGCTGAAATATAAAAGTAGCAGTAAATTCTAAAAGGAGGAAATGAGAGGAAATCTCACACCTCTTCTCGCAGGTATGGACTTAATGACAGAGAAACTGAGTTGAAAAGTTGAAAGTAAAATAACACGCAGTTGTGTGGATGGATAAGCCTCTGCATTCCCGCTCTGAGGCGGAAGGGCCCCACCCCTCGTTAGCAGCAAGGCTTCGTTATGCTAATGATGTTGCTGGAGCAGTATCAATGAGCAGCGCTGCGCGTTATCGTTTCCACCGGCGAGGCACTCGCTCTCCCCGATCGCTCATACGGAATCATGGCCTAATAGCATCCCATTAACATAATTGCCTGCACAACTAGTGTTGCGTGTCTTATGCCTCTCAGCCGCCTCACCGAGAGAAAGAGAGGGAGAGAGAGAGAGAAACAGAGAGAGAGAGGAATGAAAAGAAAAGAGAGAGGCAGAGAGACAAAGGGGAAACAGAGCGAGTGAGAGACAGAGGCAGAGAGAGCAGGGGGTTAATTAAGCCAAACAAGGGCCACTCCTGCTGCTAGAGGAGGTGTGTGTGCGTGTGTGTGTGTGTGTGTGTTTGTTGAGGAAGGGGGGTTGGTTTTAGAAGACCTTGAGAGGACCCTCTCTCTGTCTTTCTCTCCGGTGCTCAATATTGCACTGATGAGCTCACAGCAGACGCCGGCTCACGATCCAAACCCGGCATGCCACGCAAAATCAAATTCCCATTATTTTTCAATTAATCCTTAATTAAAATATATCATGCCTCCGATCCCACAAATCTCTCTTAACATGCAAATGCGGCCCCATTCGAGGATATTTACGCGTCGTTAATTAGCGCGTGACATTCTTTTAGACTAACAAGCCGTGGGCTGGAAGTGCCGAGGTGATTCACAGCAGCACAGATCACTGGGTAAAGGAGCAGGGAAACACACACCGCAAACAGCCACGTGTTACTTCAGCTTTAGTCAGTCAGACCTGCAGGACGCACGACCACCAAACAGACCAGTGCGCAAATGTGAATCTGTGCGACTGGACACGCAGACCTGCGACGCCAGTGACGTGTAGACCAGACAAATCATCAAAACCACCTGCTACGAATCTCGGCTTTACACAGCGTACGGCCACAAACATAATCAGCACAGAAATGTGTTGGATTTCTGAAGCTTCTCACACTACAGGAAAAACAAATTCAGTATTGTGGAACGGTCCTCCCAGTCCACAGACCTGACCCCGAATGAAAACTGTGCACGATGTACAGCGTCCTCGTTTTTGTAAGGGGGTGCCAATAATTCTGGATTCTGTTTCAAACCATGCACTCCATTCTTAGAAAATACACCGCGTACTTGGGCCTTTCTGTCAGCGCAAGAACATCTTAAATTAAATCCTAATGTTTCGCAGGAAGCGTAAATGACAGGTATCCATCAGGTGTCAGAAAAATCCCCTCAGGAACTGATGTTTTTAAAACCTCCTAAAACTCTGGCTGCTAATTTGTCTCTGCAGTGCGCTCTGACGTTCGCACCTCATTTTTCTGCTGTTTCAGTACATCGCTCTGCCGCCATAACGAGATGTTTTACCTTTCTGCTTGTGTTATTGTCTTCGCTGCTTTCGCTCATTTCCTCGGCACTCGTATTGAACGAGACGTCCGGCTGCGGTCGCTATGGAACTCGGAATGCTAGCAGTGGACTTGCGTTGGAGGGCTGAAAATGTTCCTCCACTCATTCGAAGAGCTTCGCCAGTCCAGCATGTACACAATTACCTTTATTTAATCAAGATAGCATTGTGGGAGCACAGACGTCTGCAAAGCTGGAGAAAATTGATTCATAACAGTGTGTATGGATATCATGGTGGTCTGAATCATCACCGCCAGGCCTGCACCTTGCTGCAGCCCTTATCAGCACCTCCCCCATCTCACACACACACACACACACACACTCCTCCCCAAGGAGGCACACAGCTCAGACGAATTGATTGACACCATTTTCCATCTGCCAGTGCTGTCAGCGAGAGAGAGAGAGAGAGAGAGAGAGAGAGAGAGAAAATGAGAAAGAGATACACAGGCCGTTTCAGCATCAGGTCTACAGGGACACACTTGCGTGCTGGATTGTTAGCCTTGCATGCACTATGTGGTCGCAAAACCGTAAGTGTTTCCTTAACTGCTGGCCTAAATCACAGGAACAACATTTGACTGGAATACAATTGCACTGAAAACCATTCACGACAATAAGACCAAATGATTAATAACGGCAGCTCACACGAATGCTACAATGAGGCTTAGCAGCACTCGCTGCTACCCAAACATCACTGGATGCCTTTGCAGTATTTTTTTATTTTTTTTTATTTTATCTCCGTCTCTCTGTCTTCAACTACAGACTGCAGTGAAGCTTTTCTTGGTGCACAACTCAATAACGTGTCCACCCTCGTCACGCTTCCCTCAGTGACAGCTAAATCACGGCAAACAGCAATTAGCAGGGCAATGATAAAAGATGCTGTGTCTAAGAAGCAGGAGTCGAGGTGAGATTGTGAAATATAGATGAATTCCTATCATGTAGCTTTATCACACGCTCGCCCTCGGGGTAGCCGAATATCGTGAAGCAAGAGACGCTGGGATGATAAATACAGAAAATGAAAGTGATGCTGATTAATAATTGAAATTAATCACTGCGTGTACACAGCATGTATATGTAACAGATAATGTCCAAGAAAACGTGCTGAGCTCAGGGAATAAGAAATGAGTACCACCGTTTGAGATGGCGTTATCGCAACGTGACTGCTCAGCGACTGAAGGCTTTGGGTATTATTTACTTCCTTTTACCTACGCCAACGGCATTACGCCGTTTAAAACGCGGCGTTTATTTTTCTCAGTGTCTTTTAATGGACGACAACACTGATCGAGAAGTGTCAATATCGCCTCGTTCTAAACTGTTGTTTGTGCTCGTTGCCATGGTATCATTACAGGTTACAGGTGTACAAACTTATGAAGATAACCATCCACAAGCCAGCCAGTCAGAAATGAGTATTTTTTGGCGTTCGTGAAAATCACAGCAATGATCTTGTGATTGTACACATTTCAAAATATTGTCGTACTGAGTTACAGTCTGCTCTTTTTTTGGTTCAGCTGTTTGTGAATGATAAGTCCAAACTAACACAGAGGCGCGTTTTTAACAATAACGTTTTGTAAAATATGCGTTTTATAAAACGATATAAACACTTTCATCACATGCCCGATTACAACCTACATGAATAGACGTAAATAATGAATAACGGCTGAGCATTAATTATTGACTATCAGATTTCATTATTGACCACAAGACTGAAAGCTCATAACCATTATAACATCCTCTCTCACCACTACCCCCTACCAAGTGCGCGCTCTCTCCTCAACCTCCATCCCTCCTTCTTTTCTCCAGCCGTTTTAATTTGACACCCTGAGCCAGGGTAACGAGGTGGGGAGAGAGAAAGCCGCAGTGGAATTCATTAGGCGCGCCACTGCAGGCTCCTCTCTCCTGCCGTTAATGACATCGCGGGCTGGAGGGAAAACGAGACGGCCTAGACACACACACACACACACACACACACACACACACACACACACACACAATGAAATAAACATGAGAACTGTCAGCTCTGACGGCTCGCACTGAAGGGACAGAGAAAGTTCGGCCCGAGGACCTCGAGATCCTGAAAGATCAGCGGCAGGAGCCGCGCTGCGTGCATATTATAAAGAGAAATGAGAGTGTGCATGCGTGAGTGTGGCTGAGTGTATCACTCATCGTTCAGGAAACAAAAAAAAGAATATCTATCCATTATAATGCTGTCCAGAAACATGTTTGCAATTAAATTATTAACGTCAAATTGCCTCCATTGAAACAGCAGCACTGAAAGACATTAAATATAGAGTGATCCTTTTCCGGATCACCACAGATCAATCGGAGTGGCTGCTAAAAGGACGTGTGGTGAGGGGTGAGGGGTAGGGGGGAGGGGGGGGAAATGGAAAAGTGAAAAGAGAGAGGTGAGTTCTGGATAGGGGTTTGCATTAGTCCTTTGGCTCCTGCTATTTTGTGTCACTTTGCAGTGTAAAGGCTTCACACGCTGGCAGGTAGAACAGCGGGGAAGCGGAGACAGAAATTACTTGGATGTTGGCAAGATGGACTTCTTTATTTATATGCAAAAATACACATGTACGAGCAGTTCGACTCTCCTACAATCACGACTGGTGAAAAAAGCGAAACAAAACAGCTTTATAAGAATCAAGGGCTCAAAGCCAACACTTACTCTGCATAATACTGATCACACGCTACGACTTCATATCTTATTAAAACAGCTCTAAACGCCGTATAGTACTGAATCGTTTCTTATCTTTATACGCCATATCAAAATGCACTTGTATCATCGTAAGCAGAAATACCCACCTCGAGAAGAACTCGCATCTTGTTCGCGTCTTTTGCCAAAGACCGAACGCACAAAGTGAGCTCTTGTGTCTCTGGGAAACACTGGGTGTTTCTCAATGCCAAGAAAGGATCCTTAACAGCTGCATTTCAAGGATGCCACGTCATCAAATCCCACCAAAGGACTATTCCGAATCCTACCAAGGACTGAGTCCTTCGTTCAGAGACTTTTCAAGGATGCCTGTGCGTTCTTAAAGGTCCCGCAATCCTACGCGCTCGTACAAGCTGGGACCTTTCCAATGGCTCACACCTGCCTCGCCTCTGAAGGACCCATCCTACCAAAGAAACATCCATAACTTTGAGAAATACCGACCATCTAGTGGAAGACCACTTCTTTCTAAACGTCTCAACCTTAAACATGAATGTGATAGTCATCTGGCTAGAAGACTACATGAATGTAAGCATGAGAATATCACTGGAGAACCTGTCCTTGTCATGTGGAGCTCTCCTGCTTTGTTCACTACTTATGCTGCATTCATGTGCTATGGGAAGATGATATTTTCCAGTTGGGAAGTGGTATTTACCAGTGTGTTGTGTTCACATGCTTTTGTTGTTGTTGACAAATTAAAGATGGTGGACCAGATTCAAGTTAGCAATAGTTAGTTAGCTATCGTTAGCAATAGCGTCTGCTCTGGATAGGTAAAAACAAACCATAACAACACATTTTTAAAGGAAACGGATTTCTAACGTATTATATTACACTTGTTAATGACGCAACATTGAATAGACACAAAAAACTACCCACTAGTACTAGTAAAAAAAACTTTAGTAGCGTACAGTGCTTAACATTCAAGTGTCTTGTACCGCTCGCCGCCATGTTGAAAAGGTTAAAGTTCATCTCATTTCAGCAACTCATGTAGCAAAATTTTCTACGAGTTGCCCAGTGGAAAATACCACAAGAGGGGGCGTTCATGTGTGCTTTCCATGTCGGCGTTTGGTATTTACCATAATTCCCATAGCACATGAACGCACCATTAGCCATATACAGTACCGCACCTTATCTCCATCAGGGGTTCTGAATCTTTTTTTTTTTTGTATCCAGATATCCTACGAAATGTGAAACCATTTCCACATACCCCGATTTGAGAATGACTGATCAAGACTGTTGATTTATACTTTACTGGAAATAATTCTATAAGGGTTGTTTTACAATCAGGGTACAAAGTTTGTGTCACAGGGGTCCAAAATTCAAATTGATTCAAACTGGTTTAAAAAAAAAAAACTATAAAATCTGCACTTTTGGAAATTAATACACATATGAACATAGGCATGTGTAATAGTTTGTATTATAACAAGATTAAGTGTCGCTTTAAGCAGGGCTGGGAGAAACTAATGAAGTGATTCTCGGAGAGGACGTTTTTTTTTGACAATTCAGAATCCACTACTTCCATAGCGCTTTTAAATATAAGGCTGTAAGCTTTGTGTTAGTTGTCTCTAATATTTATGTCCCGATATCTTGACCACATTTTAGGATGAAAATAATCATTTTAGATATGTTATTTTATATTGAAAAATTCGCTGTCTCGGAGAGGACTTTTTTTGACACAATTCCATACTAATTTGATCAAAATAGTCTGAAAACTTACTGGCATTCAACATTAAAACTTAACTATGTTTCCAATGATATGGAACCAAATATGTGTTTTATGGTATAAAGAATGATGTAAGTGCATCCCTTTTGGAGCTACCTGTGGTCAAAAAAGCACTTTTTCTAAATGACACGAGTAATTTTGCTAAATATGACATATATTGCCATACATTCACCAAAAATATCGTTATCACCAAATTTTTTTTGCATGGTAAATAGAGCTATCACAGGGCTACAATAAACAACCAAGTTTATTTAGTCAAACCTTTTGATATTGAAGATAATAAGTGTTAAATGGGATTTTTAGCTTGCGTACCCTGATTGTAAAACAACCCTTATTCTGTTTTGTCAGTGATGAACATTATAAAGAGGCACAGAAGACAGTCAATAACGTCACATGATCTGAACGTTATTTTGCAGCTGATGGAATTTTTTTGTCGTATAAAATCAGATTGGCCGATATTATCAGAATTGGAGCTTTCTATAATTGGTATAAGTGACACCTTTGTCATATCGGGTGAGCCCTTCTGAAAGGGAAGTGCCACAAAGAGTGTGGCTGAAAGGACAAAAGAGGAGACACCAATAAACCACTCTCTCCCTGACCACATGGAAGAATGTGACAAATTGGCCTAGTTTCGACTTTAATTAATCACGGCGTGCTGACAGTTACCTGAGCGTGGCTACATCATTAGCACACGGGAGAGGAGGAACGAGCTGGGAGGATTCAGCTCATTAACTCATCCACCACTGTTTACTGTGATTTTCTTCTACTGTGGTGTTACTGCATGCAAAACCTTTGTAATTGTAATTGTGCATGGTTTGTTTTCTCGTGGAGAATGAGGGTGGGAATGTTTTTTTGTTGTTTTTGGATCCGCAGCATGCAAACACGGCCAATTCGTTTCTACAGGAGCGGATCTCAAAAAAGAGCATCCTGGTGATTTACTGTTCGTGCTAGTTTGTAGATGAGCTGTGATTGATCATAGAGAGAGAGAGTCTGCATTGGTCTACTGTCGATCAAACGCTCCTGTCAGCATTTAGCCATATAACATGTGTATTTTGCACCATAGATCATAAACATTCGTCTGCTCTTTGCCGTTTCGGTTTCTGCTGTCTGTCACTAGATGGGCAACGGAGGGACAATCAACACAATGGGACATGTCAGTGGAAATGAATAACAATCAAACGTGTCAGAGCTGATTAATAAACATTCTGTCAGCATGCCGCTCCTCTCCACCCACTTAAGCGTAGCCCTAATTCCCTTCAGTCTTAAGGGGATTCGAGTTGGAGAAAAGTCTCAACCTACTATAGGGAAGTTGGTGGAAGTGTGGGCATTGGTGGAACAGTAATAAATTAATGATATGATTACCATACATAGAGGATATTACACAGTGGCGGGAAGATAGGAAGTTTATCTTTGAGTGGTGAATATATTCACGAGTGAGCAAAGCGGACAAGTGAAAACATTTTCAACACAAGAAGATAAACTTCATATCTTCACACCACCGTGTAATCAGTGTTCTCCACGGGCGATTTTAAAGTGGCGCACCGCCACATTATAATTCTGGCCCGCCACCCTTCCCTTCGCCAAAAAAAAAAACCCCTAAAAAACCATAACTCCATCAGTATACACCAAATAAATTGTAAAGTATTTGCTTTATTATAATTGAGGTTTTTCACCTGACATCACAGGGTCACGTGACGCCCCGGTGTCCGCCATTTTGAAGGTCAAGCTAGCTAATGTCAACAACATCATAGCTGGTATGTTACTGTAGCAATGTTTACGTTCAGTCATTTGGATGACTGTTAAAACCTTTCAGTCTCAAGTTTTTCCTTTACTGTATTTACTAGTTTACTGTAATTATGATCCGGCAGCTATTTACACCGGATCCAGTGTAAATAGCTCCCGGAGCGCACTCCGGCTTGCTCCCCCTCAAATTAAGCAGCGCGCTCCGGCTTGCTCCCGGAGCACTCTGAGTGAGCGACGGTTCTGTGGGTGGAAACGTCCCGGAGCAAGCTGCTTAATTTGAGGGGGAGCAAGCCGGAGCGTGCTCCGGCAGCTATTTACACTGGATCCGGTGTAAATAGCTGCCGGATCATAATTACAGTAAACTAGTAAATACAGTAAAGGAAAAACTTGAGACTGAAAGGTTTTAAGTCATCCAAATGACTGAACGTAAACATTGCTACAGTAACATACCAGCTATGATGTTGTTGACATTAGCTTGTGCTAACAGCTAGCTGCTAGTACACTGCTACAACACAGACACCGACCCTAATAATACAGTTCTTGGTCATTGCCTGGTAACATCAAATTTATAACAGGCCATGTCTCAACAGACTAAGAAGTTATTTCAATGACATTTAATAACATTTTGTTTATCCTGAGGACCGAAAGTAAATGAAAATGTGAACAAACCTTAGCTGTAATAAGATGGCGACCACCGGCTCCAGGGACGACCCGCTGATGTAGGCATGTTACCCAGCCTGGCACAAAATATTTGTAGGCATCCAAACTCTTATACGCTTTCAGATCAATACCTGTGTATGGCGATGGGTTTTTAACGACATAGGTATACAGATCATGTGGGCCGAAGTCAGGTAATGACGAGGGCTTCGTGTACTTCCGTACGTCAGTGAACAATCCTGGTGGAAGCAGGTAAACGTCGTTCTCTAAGCCTGCTAACCTCAGTTTTTGCAAATACCTCTCCCTCTGCTCGCCCTGTAAATGCCCTACGTCGCTGGATAGTGAAGGTGTTTTCTGCATCTCGCTCCTTTTTCTTTTACGTTTTTCGTTTGTCGCCTTCCTCGCATTCAAACTGATTCGAGCCGTGACGTCCAAAATGGCAGCCTCACATGACTTGGTCACGTGGGTGAAAAACCTCAATTTTGTAACTATTTAACACGCAAAAGACCATTAAACGAATACATACGGGGCTACCTGAAGTGGCCACGCGATTGCAATAGAAAAACATCCGGCCGGCTGCATACAGATTGTGACACAGAGCTGTGCAGATTGAGGTCTATCCCTGCGTTACACTACACCGCACCACGTTACACTATACTGACACCTAGTAACGTTAGAAGCTACAAGCTGCAGCTAGCCAGCAGCTACATAACTTTGCGGTGCACACGCAGGTTGCTTGTAGCGTTATTGTGCAACGGTTACGCTTATCTATCGTCTTTTCTGATCATTGATTATACACAGTTACGTAATCATATAACAGATTAGTTAAGTTCAGGTCTTTTATTTTACGTATCTGTGATTATGTAGGTGAGAGCTGCATTTTCCCGTTGCTTCACTGTGGTTGTTTACTGCAGGACTTCCGGGTTCCTGGGTCAAAGGACCCGAACTACGGAGGCCGGGGTGGTTTTGTAGTGCCAGTGTCGGGCACGCGCACCAGCTCGTGCATGGATTGGAGTGGTTTCACCCAATTTACATTAATTATGTGTATTGTAAAAAAAATGTATGTATTTCTTGTAATTGGGTATTTTGTTTATGTATGGAAGTTCATTTATTTTTCACACACAGAAAAAAATATAATTAATTCAGGGATGCGCAACAGGCGCATCAGTCTCAACTGAAATGTCAGATGAGTCTCACACTGACAATAAAGATGATATGTACAGTAAGAATGTGTTCATTTTTTGTAAAATGATTTTAACAATGACTTAGCATTTCCTATCCATTTATTGGCCAGTTTCACTGTCAAAAAAGCCCAAAGTCCGTCAGCTTCAGGGGTACTTCGTCCCCCTGGCCCCCCACCGGGGCTCCGCCCCGCACCCCATTGGGGCCCTAGGCGGCCACCAAACCGCCACCACCACCTTTTATTTTTGAAAAGTGGAGAACCCTGGTAATGTTCTTTACGTATATTATATGGACACATCCACAAAAAAAAAAAATGCGAGTTAATCAAAAGAATTTTAATTTTGAACCGGTTCGTCATTTTGACAATGCATGTCTAGTCAGCGGGAGAACACTGGGAGTGATGTCATCAGAGTGAAGATATTGGAAAATATGTCACTCAGGTCCGTGATGTATTTCGTATGAAAAATGCGAGTTTTTCAACCTGAGAAGATTAACTTCGTATCTTCAAGCCAACGTGTGATCTCATCTCCTCTCATTATCTCTAGCCGCTTTATCCTGGTCTACAGGGTCGCAGGTAAGCTGGAGCCTATCCCAGCTGACTACAGGCGAAAGGCAGGGTACACCCTGGACAAGTCGCCAGGTCATCACAGGGCTGACACATACGCCGCTTTTCCACTACCAACGCGGCTGAGTTGGGCTGAGCCGTGCCGTGTTGAGTCGGGCTGAGTCGAGCTGAGCGGGGCTGTTGGAGTTGCATTTCGACTACAACTGCGCTGAACCGTGCTGGCTGGAAGTGGGTGGACACATTGGGTGGAGTTAGCGAAAGTGGGTGGACGTCATGTGATGTCGTTAGGCGGTGCAAACAGTGACATCAGTGACCTTTTAAGCGGAAGTCTCACGACCCGGATAGTAAACAATAAACATGGAGGACATGGAGTCGTTAGTGTTGCTGGTCTTGGTGCTGTGGCTTGTTGTCACCGACAACGCCAACAGATACTGGCAAGAGCGTATAGATGAGGCGAGGCGCATAAGGCTTCAGAAATTCTCGTAATTCGTAATTCTTCTTCTTCCGGGTTTACGGTGTTTACAGATCCCAGCGTGCTCGCGGGGCGTGTGTGGGCATGTGAGGACACTCCTCCTCACCAATCAGTGCACAGGGGAGTGTCTCCTCACGTCCCTAGCCCCACTCGGCTCGGTTTGGCTCGCTTCAGCCCCACTCCAAAACCGTGCGAGTTTTGGGTGCTAAGCAGGGCTGAAGCGAGCTGAGTCGTGCTGTTCTGAGGTAGTCGAAACGCGAGCCGTGTCGGGCTGAAGTGAGCTGAAGCGAGCTGAAAATGGGTAGTGGAAAAGGGCCAATAGACACAGACAACCATTCACACTCACATTCACACCTACGGTCAATTTAGAGTCACCAGTTAACCTAACCTGCATGTCTTTGGACTGTGGGGGAAACCGGAGCACCCGGAGGAAACCCACGCGGACACGGGGAGAACATGCAAACTCCACACAGAAAGGCCCTCGCCGGCCCCGGGGCTCGAACCCGGACCTTCTTGCTGTGAGGCGACAGCGCTAACCACTACACCACCGTGCCGCCCTCAACGTGTGATTTTCTTTTTAATTTATTTTGGCACATTCACAAACAAAAAGTACCCAAATTTATCAAAACAATTCATTGATATCCTCACAAGCAACATATAGAGATTTATGTTATGGTTTTGGTTCTCCATGTCCCGGATGTAGCTCGTACGAAAAATACAATTGGCATATTTCCCAGTAAAACACTTGTGTCCATATAATATAACCCAGTACGTATCAAGATTTTCTGTGTACAGACTGCTTTCAGACTCCTGTTTTCAAAAAGACCAGTTATACCACTGCAGTGGCAGTGTACAGGGTACAGCAGGATACAGCTATTGGGTAACTGACAGAACATAGTTTAAAAACAGACGTATTAAGGGGACAGACATACGGTTTACTCTTTGATTTATACCTTGGTACCATGTAGGGTGGAAAGGTGGCACAGTGCTGCTAATCATGACCTCAGGTTACTGTCTCTGTGGAGTTCTCCCTGGTTTCCCTCTGGGTTTTACCTGGGTTCTCCAATTTCCTCCCATCATGCTCGTAGGTGGACTGGCTAATCTAAATCTCCCCTACGTATGAATAAGTGTGTATTCCCGCCTCACACCCAGTGTTCCCAGGATAGGCTTTGGTTCCAGTTCAGCTGCCTTATGGTACTGTGTTTGTAGCTGTTTGAAAAGATGCAAAGGAAAGCTGTCATAGCCTTCACCTTCATTATGCAAAGAGTCAATCTGGATATGATTAAATTAGGGTGGAAAATCAGGAGGAAAAAATTAATGACAGACTTCAATAATCCATAATCCCATGAAAATAATAATCCCATTGGGCAGCACGGTGGTGTAGTGGTTAGCACTGTCGCCTCACAGCAAGAAGGTCCGGGTTCGAGCCCCGTGGCCGGCGGGGGCCTTTCTGTGTGGAGTTTGCATGTTCTCCCCGTGTCCGCGTGGGTTTCCTCCGGGTGCTCCGGTTTCCCCCACAGTCCAAAGACATGCAGGTTAAGTTAACATGGGGCGACCTTAGACTGAGGTGCCCCTGAGCGAGGCACCTGACTCCCAACTGCTCCCCGGGTGCTGTTAGCATAGCTGCCCATTGCTCCGGGTATGTGTATGTGTGCTCATTGCACACGTGTGTGTTCATTGCTTCAGATAGGATGCAAAGAGGACTTTCAGTGCAAAGAGGAATTTCACAAGTGATTGTGTGATGAATAAAGTTGTTATTCTTCTTCAAAAGAAAGTTCAGGATGAATGCCCGCCCACTGGCATTAATTACTTTGGGAGGCATCATGACCCAGGCAGATAAAGAGATGTAAAATCAATCATCTCTGGAAGACGCCTTTCAGACATCTCACACATCTCCTACATGCTGTCAGCACATGTTACTGTCTGCATCATTATATATAATATCCTGTCACACATGTTAATCACTGGGCTCTAATATGCATGTATTAATTTTACTTATTGTGATTATTCAGGTTACGACTGAGCATGGGCGGCACGGTGGTGTAGTGGTTAGCGCTGTCGCCTCACGGCAAGAAGGTCCTGGGTTCGAGCCCCGTGGCCGGCGAGGGCCTTTCTGTGTGGAGTTTGCATGTTCTCCCCGTGTCCGCGTGGGTTTCCTCCGGGTGCTCCGGTTTCCCCCACAGTCCAAAGACATGCAGGTTAGGTTAACTGGTGACTCTAAATTGACCGTAGGTGTGAATGTGAGTGTGAATGGTTGTCTGTGTCTATGTGTCAGCCCTGTGATGACCTGGCGACTTGTCCAGGGTGTACCCCGCCTTTCACCCATAGTCAGCTGGGATAGGCTCCAGCTTACCTGCGACCCTGTAGAACAGGATAAAGCGGCTACAGATAATGAGATGAGATGAGACATTATGATGCTAATGATGCTAAGAGCTAAAGGACGCTTATAACTCTCTGCCGAAGCGATTTCCAAAGAGCCACTTTTGAGGTTGCGTGCCAATCCCTTAAACTTCAGCTGCTCAGCCTGGATTGAAATTGTCCTTGCTTGTTAGTCATTTTAAAATAACATGCCTCTTAAATAAAATTGAATTTTATAGTGATCTTTACAATACAGATTTCCTAAAAGCAGCTTTACAGACGTGTAATGGAGATAACTCAGGAGGGACAGACCATCCTCCTCTGGCTAGCACTGGGAATTATGAATTATTTTATACTGAAGAGTTTATACAAAGTATATGTTTATGGTTATATCCTGGTTATCGCTGGAACGTAAAGGAGTATGTAAAGGAGAGAGTATACGGTAAAGGGTTTACATGAAGTCCTCATTTAACGAAAAGAGAATGTTTACAAAATGCGTGAATAAATAATAATAGATGGTTTGACGAATGGGTTTACCTACACCATTTTTAACCTTTGGTTCTGAAAATATAGCTTCAAATATGTTCGTTGTGAAAGCCCCAAAGTGAATAAGTGGAGAGATAGCTGGTGAACATGGCCTTGTATAAACCGGGTATTAAAACAGATGAGCATACACAAATAACTGTGCCACGGCTTGTGCTGACGGAGTTAAAAATGAAGAGGAATGTAGCGACACAAAACTCTCTACACGCTGTTAATATTTTATGAGTAGCCGTCCTGACACCAGGCTGTATATCTCTAATTTGTGAAGCAGGCTGAGGGGGAAAGTAAAAGTGCTGAAGGATGGTGCAAGATGAACAGCAGAAAGGTGTAAATAAAAGAAGACGGAGGAGAAGAGCGAGGAAGAGCAGTGTAGTGGCACAATCGTGAGGGGGAAATGTGGTTGTCAGTGTGATGCACAAAGCATTTGAAATGGCCCATTTAACCGCGGTGGTGTTTTAGCTCTCGCCGACACCCCATTTGCATACTTCATGACGGCTGAAGATGGATGGAGAAGATCAGCGTCATTGAGACAAGTGTTTTATCAAGGTTACGTTATCCTCCAAACTCTTAACCTCGCTTTATCTCTCGCCTTCTGTCAGAATATGGAGTTATCAGGCAGTCTAGTCTGAGTGGGGAGAGGAAAAAAAAAAACAAAAAAAAAACAATTAGATACACAGCGGCAGGCTGATGAAACTGTGACGAGGGGATGCTGACAGTGCCGTCGAATGGCATTTTCATTATGAATACCGCTTGGCATCTCAGGCAAAATGATGCGCCGGAGGCCAAAGCCACTGATATTACATTTTCATGTCACAATAAATGCCTAGCATTTTATTACACTTACTATATTGTATTTTTTTTTTTTTTAAATACTAGTATCTGTTTTCATTGGCCAAATGAACCTCAGTGGCATCTCATTTGGGATTTAACAGAATTAAGGTACGAGGAAGAGGAGGAAAGATTCATCTGAAATAAGGACCCTTGGAAGACACCTGTCCTCACGCTGCCTTTGTTCTCTCATGAACACGAACACTGTCGAACTTTTCTCACTTAAAATATAGGAACAGTGACACATTCAGACTAATAAAACTGTGCAGGTTCAAACACTGTAGTATATCATATAGCAATTACTGGAGCATGTCTATCGGCGTGCTCGGCTTTCAGCTTTTATGCCTGAGAGCTGCATGAAACACAAACGGGGATGTAATCAATTAAGCATGACTTCGTATTCGTATTTTAAAAATCTCATTTATTAGTCTCGAGGCTAAATCCACATTTGTTCTACTAGTGTTTCCACACAGCACGTGAGATCACATCTGCTGGAGCTGCTTAAGAGTGTAGTATGTTGCATGTCAGGCTGTGTGTGTGTGTGTGTGTGTGTGTGTGTGTATTTGTTTGTGTGCGCGTGTGTGCCTTCACTTATCCACATGACTCATGCCTGCATTTCTGGCCACTGGTCATAAACATGCCAGGCCAGCTTTACCAGCCTGAGAGAGAGAAATAGAAAAGAAGGAGAGACAGAGAGACATATCGGGGGGGAAAAAAAAAGATGAAAATAAAGAGGAAGTGGGAGAAAGAAAACCTGTAGTCTGACATTACAATCCTGTTAATCATACAGTGAAACTCTATGATTATCTATGAAAGTGACTCCATATCTACTATACATGACATAAAACGGGGTCAAGATAAGTGTGTGTGTGGCTTAACTTGGCAGTGTTTGATGTCAGCACACTGCCTCGGATCATAACCTTTCCAACAGCAGAGTCCTGAAGTGACCTTCCCAAACAAGAAGCACCTGTTCCCGCTGCTGCAGCACTGCCAGCATTCGACAGGATGATCGCTGCTGAACTGCTGAGCATGCGCTGGAGAGAAGAAAGCTAGCACTCTCTAGAGACACCATTTTATCATTACTACTACTACGACTACTTCTACCGAGTTATTTACCTGGCAAAAGTCATTCTAATGTTGACACCATTATATTGCGAACTGCAAATCAATAATCGGATTTATAAAGCTACAGTTCCTATACTGAAAACACAAATTTTACTCTAAACCGTGAATCACAATTCGCAAACCTGGTTCCCCTAAAGTGCCTTATGCTGCTTACTGTGAATAAAAATTGGTTCTTACAATTATAACCTGCCTGGTTAAATTAAAGGTGAAATACGCAAAAGTAAACTAAGTTAACCTTGGCTATAATAATAATAATAATAATAATAATCAGGGGGCGGCACGGTGGTGTAGTGGTCAGCGCTGTCGCCTCACAACAAGAAGGTCCGGGTTCGAGCCCCGTGGCTGGCGAGGGCCTTTCTGTGCGGAGTTTGCATGTTCTCCCCGTGTCCGCGTGGGTTTCCTCCGGGTGCTCCGGTTTCCCCCACAGTCCAAAGACATGCAGGTTAGGCTAACTGGTGACTCTAAATTGACCGTAGGTGTGAATGTGAGTGTGAATGGTTGTCTGTGTCTATGTGTCAGCCCTGTGATGACCTGGTGACTTGTCCAGGGTGTACCCCGCCTTTCGCCCGTAGTCAGCTGGGATAGACTCCAGCTCGCCTGCGACCCTGTAGAACAGGATAAAGCGGCTACAGATAATGAGATGAGATGAGATGAATAATAATCAGGACGTTATTGTGTCTTCTACAACAGTGTGGTTCGCTTTTCGAATCTGAAGGTGTGATTAATTTTCTAAAAGCACAGCTCGGACTGTGTTCTCTCTAACATGCTCTTGTTGGCAAATTGGTGTGAAATAAGAGCGAGAAATAAAGCACTTCAGGACGTGTTGTTATAGGAAAAAATGCTTTGGATCTGGATTTACATATCGTACCAACCCATCGTGGATTGTTTTCCTATAACAGCACAGCCCAGTTATGTTTTATTCCTTACCCGAATTTTGCACTTAAGATTAATTCTTTCTTAAAGTTTCGTCTATAAATGTCTGAATGAGACCTGGAGTTGAACACTAGCTAACTGTTGAATTCGCTTAGCTAGCAGATGGAAGGTTAGCTAGTTACCAGTTCCTGGAGATTTGATGGCTGAACATCAAATCTCCCTTTCCGTTTCCGTTTGAGAGTACGCCGTGCGCATTCTGGCTGCCGCTTCTCACCGGAGCTTTTTATTTTATTTCATTTTTTATTTGTGTAGTTTGAGGTTTGTTTTTGTTTGAGTGTTTTTGTCCGCCGGTTGTGGTGTAGCTCTGGACCCAGTTTTGAGCGTCGGTTCCCTCCAGGCCTTGGTTCGCCGTGGGTGATGCCTGTGCTCCTCGCTATGGACTGCAGGGAGCTCGTTGCTCATTTTAGCATCGTGGTTGTCCAGCGCTCTGTGCAGCAGTGCTTTAGTGCTTGGCGTGATGTTCTGAGTGATGCTGCTTGGTGGCGTCGCGGCGGCTTGGGACATACCAGTGCGCCGCGTGGCGGTGCGTCTGTACTCGCTTTGTGGATCCATGGCGCGATGTTCCAAGTGATGCTGCCGGTGCCGTCGTGGTGGCTGTGCTGGCGGTGTGGGTCTTGTTTTCGTGCGCCTTTTGGTGGGACTGTGGCTGCTACACCATTCGAATGACATCCCGACCTTTATTTGGTGGACTCTTTTTTTCCCCCCATAATTGTAAAGTGACCTTGGGTTTTGAGAAAGGTGCTATAAATAAGGATAAACTTTGACGGCCATCATGATAGATTCCGGGAGGCGGCGCTTCATGTATGGGAGTCAGATAAAAGTGCTATTGTATGTCACCTTGCAACTGTTAGAGCTCAAATTCTACCCCAAGTCCCACCTCTTCTCTAGGTCCGCTGGTTCTTTCATTTGCACGAATCAAAATCATTCCTGTTGGCAGGTTTGTTGGGACTGGCTGGCAGAAAAGAAAGTGAGAGAGTATGTGTTTGGTGTTGGTTAAAATTTATTGCACTGTTCTGGTGCATGTCCAGTGTCTATTCGAGCCTACATTTGCAGCTCCGTTTCTCCTGAGCTACAACATAGCCGAGATGACATTCATGTTTGTGTGTGTGTGCGTGCGCGTGTGTGTGTGTGTGTGTGTGTGTGTGTGTGTGTGTGTGTAAGGACATGGGCCAAAAGCGATGCACTCTTCTGCTCCAGAACATTTGCTTCCTTTCTAGGGGGGCACGAGGCTCTGCACACTTCCTCGAAAAAATGTTCCCCTGCCACTGATGCCGTGTGTTGAGGGGCTATTTTAAGACATGCACACACACGCGCACACGCGCACGCACACACACACGCACACCTGCGATGGGACTCTCACAGAGCTAGGCAGGCCGTTAATTGGTGTCAGTTTTGGTAGAAGCTCACCACAGCAGAAAGTCACAAAACTAGTCCCTGATGACATGACAGCAGGAGCTGCCATCTTTTTTACATCCTATTTCTTTTTAATATCCATTATACAAGTGGCAATAATCAGCAATATATAAGAATATTGTTATTGAGGGCACTTAAAAAACCTTCTCCCTCTATCTTTATGCAGGTATTTATGGACAGCACTGACGTCTCTGCTCCTTATTTGAAAGAGGGTTTTTTTCCCCCCATGTGTGTTTATTATTAAATTTACACAGCATGTCTTTGAAACAATGATATCAAGAAGAAGCCTGCAATATTTTTAATATTTTTAGATCTGATCTCCTGGTATTTTTATTTTTTTTGTTTGAATGTGTGTAATGTTGACTGGCAATTTTCTTTGAAATGCAAACTCAAGTAGCTCAGTGAGGATCATTATTCTGTCTTAAGCTCATCATTAGCTGAAAGAGAATAACGGCAAACTGTGCGACCTCACACCAACACCCTATAAACCTCTCCAATTATTCCAGCTAAATAATAACAGTTATTAAAGTGAGAGAAAGCCGGCATTGAATCTGCAGCTGCCGATACTCGGAACATTGATATCGAGATTGTATAGACAATGAAAATAAGGATCACCGGCTGCTGTATCAATAAGTCAAGCTGTAAAGCCAAAACCCATTTAGCAGTGTGTTTCTGCAGAAATCACTGAGAGAACTGAGCTCGAGGTAATGTTATTCCTCAGGAACATTTCCCCCTCAACACAACAGCGAGACAGGCAGACATAATGAGAGACAGCGGCTTATTACCGCCATATATTAACATGTCTAATTATGAGCGATTTGCATAGACGGGCAAATCCTTATAAGAAAGAAATGGAGACAGTGTGTGTGTGTGTGTGTGTGTGTGTGTGTGTGTACGTGTGTGTGTGTGTGAGAGAGAGAGAGAGAGAGAGAGAGAGAGAAAGAGGGAGGAGTGAAAGAGGGGGAAAGAGGGGTAGAGAACGATTCTTTAGGGGAAAATCTCATGATCAACTAGCCATGTTTTTTTGCATAATGAGCACAGCAAAGAAAATCTGGTCTGAGCAATATGACGATTAAGATGAAAGAATCTTCATCCCAGTACATTTGAGTATTGGAAGTATTTCTATAAAATGTATACATTACTTACATTTACAACAACAGTAATAATAATAATAATAATAAATGTTATATGACAATAATCATTTTATAAGACACTACTTTGTTAGCAAACCATCTAAATCTTGTAATACAGATTGTGCATCCTGAAAACATCAAGTGTCATGTTATGGTATTTTTTGCCAAAAAGAAAAGCCCTGTACTCAAACAGTTGTGAAAAGAAGCAAATATTCTACCAGGCTGTCTTGCTACATGTATTTAGAGGGCAGACATCACATCTGGATCTGATGATATGCTCCCAACATCTGGTTCTTCAATGCATTCAAGTAAGCTTCACAGAATAATAGCTTTGGGTCAAAGTGTGTGTGTGTGTGTGTGTGTGTGTGTGTGTGTGTGTGTGTGTGTGTGTGAGAGAGAGAGAGAGAGAGAGAGAGAGAGAGAGAGAGAGAGAGAGAGAGAGAGAGCATGTGATGATAATCAGAGGGAATCATTAAAGCAGCTGCAGAGTGATTCTCTATTATTTCTGTTTCAGGTGGCAGTAATGTGGTGCCTTGTGCATTTTAGTGCACAGCTATCTTAAAGGGACAACACACTCGTGCACGCTCGCACGAACAAAGAATCTTATCAATATACCGCTTAACACAATGCACTGTCAATATCTAGACACATACCGTTATTAACTTTCCAAATCACGATCATTCGATCCCAATATTATAGAAAAAAACACTACAATGATCAGAATTGCATCGACACACAAAGAAAGAGAGACTGAAGGAGGACTGGAGGAGAAGAAAGTAAAGGAAGAGTCCAAGAAACAACGAGAAAGAGAGTGGAAGAGACAAAAGGCCAAAAGCATCAGGGCTGAAGGAGTGTCAGGGCAAGATTGTGAAAAAAGAGGAAAAAATGGAAAAGACAGGGGAATGATCGAAGGAGATGGGGAGGGAGAGAGAGAGAGAGAGAGAGAGAGAGGGACATGTCAGAGTGAACATTTTATGACGTTAAATATCGGATGCAAATGAAAAGAGAAAATCTATCATAGCTGTAATGTGGCCTGAAGGGAGAGCGTGGTGAGAGGGAGACAGGGAGTACGGTGATGTATGGACGAGGTGGATGAGAGGTGAAAAGCGTGGCGAGGTGAAGGGATGGAGGGATGGCAGGATGGAGGAATGGAGGGGGGGAAACGGTCCTGGCAGACTCCTAAGAGCCCAGGGCGAAAGTGGAATAAATGTTGATTAGTGTTGATTTTGTCCGACGAGCAGCCGGCGAGTGACGGAAGGACTAAGCTGCAGCGAAAGGCGGCCATTAATCTTGGTCTGGTTTAAGTTGTGTATATTAATTTGTGTCATTTCCACTACGTGGAGAGAGGCCTCTCCTTCTCTTTCTCTCACTCTGCTCCCCCACTGCGTGTCTCTCTCTCTCTCGCTCTCTCTCTGTGTGTGTGTGTGTGTGTGTCGGTAGGCCCATTGGTGGCTCACAGCAGCAGTGAGAGGGAGGAGAGGAAATGAGATTCCGAATCTCACATTAAAGAAAATGAACTCCTACGGGGGTTGGTATGGCAACCGCATTCGTAACAGAGAGCGCTGTTTTTAACGTGCTACAAATTTGAAGATTCGATTAAACGTGTAGCGCATTAAGGATGCGGGGGGTTGAAAGCAGGAACGCCGAGCTTCTTACCCACGCGGCTGGTTAAAAAAGGCTTTATGAAAACGGAAAGCAGAGCCGAGTGATAACATCTCTACTGTGCGCGTGTGATGTGCTGAACGCTGTGCTTTCAGCTAATATGGAGGCAGCATTGACTGCTAGAGCTGATAAGAAACCCAGCCAGCCACTGATACCAGTTTCAGCCAGTTTCATCTCTATAGGTGATACATATCTATTTCTATAAATATTAAAATGCCATATATTCTAATAGAATCAAAGGCAGCCGCTCCTTTCATGCAAGCGCGGGGTGCAAACGTGTGCACAACTGCAACCAGCAGCTTTCTTCCTTTCATGCCAACACACACGCTTGCACACGTAGACAGCTTCATCCGAGAGCTCTCAATCAATCGCAGTGAAAACTCGATGTCATAGTTAATTACCAAATTGCATCGGGGCTGAATTTTGGCAATTAAGCTTCTTAATATGATTAACACGTCTCAATTAGGCCGTTGACAATTTGCATAATTCATAAGGTAATGCGATTGCGCTCTGGTGTATGCTCCGAGATAACAATACTAAACATGCTAAATGTGAGCGCCGTCTCTCTTGACATCCATCTCCACAATTGCTGCTCTCCTTAATCGCGTTTTAGACGCAAACGCTGGAAAAGCCAGGCTTGCAAAAAAACGTACACTTGTTACAATGCTGCAATGGCCCTATATATATATATATATATATATATATATACGTATATGTGTGTGTGAGCGTGTTGCGAGTGTGTGTATATGTGTGTGCGTGTCTATTATGCGCAGAATTAGGTTTTAGCGTTTCCGCTCGGAGGATAATTAGCCCGTGTGGTTGAGGAAACAGCTGTGATGCCCATCTCTCCCTCGCTCTGGTGGAGGATGGAGCGAAGAGAGACAAAAGCCGTCCATATTAACATCAGGCCATGTGAACACACACACACACACACACACAGAGTGCTGACAGAATGTGAAGTGCCAGTTTACAGTGCCGTGGCTCTTTGGCAATCACACAGTGATATGAGTAGGTTTTATTTTAGAGAGAGGATCAAATCATTATGTAAAATAATTAGGCCTGCTGTTTTATTTTGCTGCCTGGTTAGATACACTTAACAGAAACTCATCTAGTTTATTATCTAGAAATAAAGATAAAGAGGCTTGAATGCAGGATTAACAGGGGTCAAATGTTACCTTTAGAGCAGGTAACGAGGCTGCACTGTTTGAATCGTATGCAATTAATTAATATAGAAAAGATGGTCACAAATCTGGCAATTCTCCGGATATGAGCGATTAGGGATAATCATTACTCTGCTCTTCTAGAATGCACTTTTTGTAAAGATGCCTCTATAGTGAATAAAGTGTCGTTCTTGTTCATGGTCCACATCGTAGTGCATATTTATCTCTTCAGTCTCAGGCATTCTGCAGAAACACTGCTTGTATTAGACTTATTTTTACTCCACTTACACGGTGCGGTTGCAATTTTACGATCTTCTGTATCACCATCAGGAGGTCTACTGCATGACTTCATTTATAAACATATCATACAAAATTAAATGGTTATCACTTATTCAGCATTTCTCAATTCCAAAACATCCTGCACGTATTTAAAGGGGAAGAACGGCCTACGTTACGACCACTTTTAAGCCAATATCTACTGTAGGTAAAGCAACAAAATTGTATTCGATTGGACGTTTGTGTCTATTCTTTTGTCACTTTGACTGAGGGACAATCTAATCCAAGCGTACAGCTGAGCAGTCGAGAAAGTTAAGGGGTATTAAAGGCCAGATACAGCTCTCTAACCGTCCAGGGATTTAAACTCACAACTAGAGGCTGCGTGATATGGAGAGGGAAAAAAAAACAAAAACATACTGTTGCTCTACTGCTGCGCATAACCTTTGTGATATGCCTGGCAATATATTAAAACCAACTGATGATGTTTTGATGTAACATCGTTAAAGATTTTCCCAGCATTCATCTGACCAAAAATAATTGTTTTGTGTCGGAGCATGCTATTGCCACCATTTATCAACGTGCAGAAAACAAATTACGTCGAACTTCTGAGAGCTGCTCAGAGAACACAATAAAAAAAAAAAAATCTGGAAAGATCTGCAAAGATCAACAATGAGACAACATTTAAGAAACAATAGCCTATATTGTGCAGCGCAACTCATAGTACAGCACCGCTGCAGAACTTGTCTAGCTCTTTTGAACTGCATGCTATCAGTTCAAAAGCGTTACAAGGGAAGTGAAATTCTTATATCGCTGACTATATACACCTTTCCACTAATTCCAGTGAATGCATGTTTTCAAACCATGTTTACTAGGGGTGTGCAAAAATATCGATACGGCGATATATCGTGATACTTTGTCTTCTGATTCAATATCGATACTCAAAATTTGAATATCGATATTTTTTCAAATAATAAATCATGTTTCAGACGGGTTGTAAATCCAGTACGACTTCCGCACCTCCACTCCGCGAGGTGTCGCTGTGCCGCTCCCTCACTGCAAGGCACTCTTCGTCTTCTCTTTTTTCCCCGGCGGTTGCAGTGAGGAAAAAAAACAAGCAAGCATGGCTGTTAACGTAAACCTAGAGACACCACCGAACTTTAAGGCAGATGTTTGGAGGCACTTTGGATTCCAAAGGAAAGGAGAAAAAAACAGTGAGCCGGTGTTCTGTAAAGTTATCCTACCTCTTGGATTTGTCCTACCAAGCCTACTGCGCATGCGCGAAATCCAGGAGGGTAGGAAAATTCAACAGTAGTTTTGTCCTACCGATCAGCTGGGCTGATAGAAAATCGGTGAGTATTTCACGCATTTGCCGATTTTTATGTTTTGTGCGTATCGGTCGAGTCTTTGGCCGAGTCAAATAATTTGTAATGCCTTGTTTTGAATAATAAACCGGTCTGTATGAGAACTTGCTAATTCATGTGTTCTGCGCATGCGCAGTAGGCTTCGCGCATGCGCAGTAGGAGACTAAGATGCACACTGCACTTTTCAATGTGTTTCAGACAGTGTGTTGTTCCTGCAAAATAAGCACAAGTTAAATGTTCTCCGGTATATGTTCTCAAGTTTACAAAGAACAAATTGATATTAGTGTTAGCACTGAAATGTATGTGCAGTCTGCAGTGCAAGTTTTAAGTTTTCATAAAACAATTTGATTCTGCTTGTTAAGCAGCACTGATGTGTCCATGCTTACAGAAAAGTTGAGAATACTAGCACAGAAATGGGAATTTTCTGTATGTTGTAGTGAAGCAACTCTTGGTTTTGCCAGCAGTGGAATAGAGACAAATATATGTCTGGCAAGAGTGTGTAGTTATGTATGTGAAATGTAATTTTACAGTGGTCAATAAATTCTGATTTTCTTCAGTGACAGATATCGTGATGTGGTTGAAATTTCTTGCAATATATCGATTATCGCAGAATCGCTGTACCGTGATATTATCGTTATCGTGGGCAAAATATCGCCATAGTATCGTATCGTGAGGTATCTGGTGATACCCAGCCCTAATGTTTACTGTTTTTAAATTATTCACAGAAGACTGGATGTGCAAAAAGAGCATTTCATTTCCCTTCCTACCCAGCTCACCGTCTTCTCTACGAGGCCTTCTGCTACCGTTAGATCCAAAATATATAGTAAAGGACGGCTCATATCAATGGACTAGCAGGGCTACGCCCCATCTTTCAAAACGTGAAAGGAAAATCATTATAAGGTTTCATTTTCGACATCCATATCATCTTATCTGAGATTAACAAACGTTTTAAAGAGGATTGTGATTTTTAACTGAAATAAACCCTGTGCTGTAGGCAAACACACTCTGTGCTGTAGGTTCATGCAACCAATCAGCGACAGTCATGTCATGTGACTACACAGCGTGACACGCCCACCTAGTATTGAATTCCAATGAGCTAATATATTCTAGCCCTTTGTCGTGACGTTCCCTAACAGACGTGTTACAGACTCAGTCGCCAGTAATGAACACGAACGAAGTGGATTCTTTACTCGATCGTTATTTTTCCACTAAAAGATGGTTGAAGGAGAAACTGAAACTTAATCGACCGAGCACACGTTGCATAATCAAAGTACAAATTACACAAAAGGACAGATGACAGAACCGTAAGTTTAGTGTTTTTCTGGTTTGAACAAAAGGGTTACAACTTTTCTACGTACCTCGTTTGTTATTCAGATGAAACATAGTTCAGATTCAAATTCCATAAAGTTTTAAATTGTATATTAGTGATATAGATGATTCACTGCACCCTCCTAAAATAATTTACCACCAGCTGCCACTAAATATAGTAATTATAAAGTCAATTTCACTCATTAACACTTTTCCAGTTGTTCAACATTTGTTAATCCATATTTATATTTTTAAATGATCCTGCATATTTTAAACAAAAATGACTATATATATATATATATATATATATATATATATATATATATATATATATATATATATATATGAGTAGTGTGGGGGTACCCCACTAAATATACTCACAATCAGTAAACTATACGGTTTTGAATGGTGATGTTGGTTTTAATTTGAAATAAAATGATGAAAGAAATAATACAGATAAAACTAAATCTTTGATGTGAATACTCTATTCAGAATTTGGCAAAAATTCTGCAAATTTGTGGAAAAATGGCGGCTTGATCTGGGACATGATAAATGGTTGACTACATCGCATTCCCTTAAAAAGTTTGGAGTCCACTGAAAAGTCTACAGTTATCACTAATTATATTTTAAGTTGTAACTTTATACACCTAAGGATTGGTGCACTCACAGAATAATCATAACCGTAATAAAACATCATGCAAAATATTTGATCACCGTTGTAACTCCATTTTCCGCAGACCCAAACCCAATACGATCGTGTGTTTTGATCTAAACGGAAAGCCTCAGGGTCGAGGTCACTACCTCACCAAAAGTAGTAACTTAAAATCACTACACCATATAAACATTTAGTTATAAATCTGCGATTTAGTTTTTAAAACGAAAGCTGAAAGTTAGGTATAGAATATGTTTCTTACAGAATATGTTACGATGGTAGCTGGTCTTGTATGAATTTCTGAGCTATAAAATGAGTTGTGGTCTATTTTTTACCGTAGCGTGTTATTTGTGTGCGGGGAAGGACACACATTAACATTTTGCATGTGTAGAATGGAATTTTCCACTCCAACCGTTAGAAGTTGATCGTGCTTCCATTTGCGGTCTTTCTGTTACGCGGGTGATCTGTTCGGACGTTATCACTGAAACGGTGAGTTTTGACAGTTTTATTTTGTTTTAGTCTCGCAGTATAAGGGAATAGAATGTTTCTTTTTCATCTTACTTTCATATTTCATAGTGTTTGCGTATTTTTGGCCAATATTTTGCAACCATGGTCAATTTAGATCGAACTTTTGATAGAATCTACGGCCAGTCATTTTGCCCCGCCCCCGCCTGGTGCGGTAGTGATGTCCGGTTGCTCACGCGCCGCAGCAGAGACCCGCGCGACCTTCAGCCGGTACAGTCGCTGTTCTTTTAACACCGCCGTTATTCTCATCTTTCCGGTGTGTTCTTGATTTTTCCATTGTGTCCTATTTCGCCATATCAAATACCCCAAATGGATCATATTATTCATATTTAAGTGAATAATCAATTCAGTCATCATAACTTGGCATTTTTAACCCAAGCAATCAAAAAGAGGAAATTTATTCAATATTTTCACTCATCTGTGAAGGAGGGGCTTTAATTCTTCATGATGCAGTTATTTTATATGCAAATCAATTTTACAAAAGCATTTGAATTGTAATCAAAAAATATTTCCCACAGTGAAGGCCAGATAAAGCAAGATGCTATCTTTATTCTTATTAAACATGACAAAAGAAACATTGAGTGTTGGGTAAATGCAAAAAAAAAAAAAGTAAAATTAGAAAATTTATTTTTTGACCATAATGTCCCAAATGAGAGACCAGTTTCTGAGACGCACCCATATACTAAGTGAGTATATATGGGGGGGAAAAAAGAGAGATTAAACATTTCCTTCTAACTGAGCACCTAATAGTTTTAGTTAAAAGCGTTCCATGGTTTAATCCCTATTTTTTCTTCTCAACCTGGTTTGTATTTTAAAGCAGAAGCACACCTTGCTCTTAGTTTTGTTATTTTCCTTGGCACAGCGTCAACCACACGTTAGTGGTCGCTGTTTTAAAACCACTGTGATGAAATTGCGCAGTGTATTTTATTTCAGCGTGCGCCCTGGTTCCCATGAAGTGAATGGTGCTGACTGAGAGGCCTGGCTAAAATGATTTACTCCAGCTGTAATGAGCTATACAGCAGTAACCGTATACTATGACTACTGTCACCTTTAACGCTGTGCAAAACGCAGCACAGTCTCGCGGTAATCAGATCTCTGGCTCGTTTCAGCCTTGTCAAATATTCCTCCGTCGCCCTCTCTCCTCACCCCATTCTCACCCTTCAAAAAATAACATTACATCACCCCACAGCTCGCTCTTATAAATGGGTCGTTCCCCAAGGGCGTGAAACCTTACGCTGGTCAAACACACGCCGCTGGAAAAAGGCTCTTTGTTGAGAGAAGAGGGGGGAAAAATATCAAACGGCAGGCCAGTCTGTCTCGAGCTGTATGCAGGAGGACTGCTGTGGTTTGACGCAGGTTTATAAGATTTAGATTTATAACAAATGAAAGATGTTTACATCTCCTTTTCATTTCCAATCTTTCTCAGTTGGCGTTTGTTTACAAGTCCGATTTCCAGGAACCTGAGGACAGGACTTTACTGATTATGATGCTATGAGAAACTCTATGTTGGCGAAAGAAGAGGGGAATGAATTGATTTAGTACGTAATTCATTTTCAAACGTCGCTCAGTGGAGTTTAAGTGGAGAAAAACGAGAAGGGAAAATGAAAAAGTCACTGAGTGCGTTAACAGTTTCCATAATGGCTTCATTTATGAACGGGGGAAAACAGTGAATTAGGAAAGCGTGTGAAGTGAAACTGGAAGTCAAGAAACTATTTGTATCCTGTTTATTTATGTACGCCAGGAGCGGAGTGCGAGTGTTACTCAACTCTTGCCGTTCTCCTATTTGTTTTTTTTTTCTTAGCCGAGGTTCAAGGCAGTGTCACGGAGCGGCATGCATGTGACGCTAGGCAACCGCACGCCTTGACACCATCCGTAAGTGCCTGGAGATCCAAGCATTCATTCCTCTGAGACTAGTTTCTTAGTGTCAGAAGAGACAAAACCCGAAAAATGACACACACACGCGCACAACAAAGAACATTTGCACTTTCTCCTTTCAAGTGCAAGCCTGGGTTATGTCATTGCAGTGTGTTATGTGGAGTAACGAAAAAGCCCATGAGTGGTGTTAAAGTCTGTGTGCGTGTGTGTGTGTATGCACACGTGCATGAGAGAGAGAGAGAGAGAGAGAGAGAGAAAGGTGGAGTTGGGGCTATATTTTTGGAAAGCTGTCAAAGCTCTATGGACTGGTGGCACTCTGACAAGGCACCACCATTGTTTTCAGCAGAGTTTACCAGCTGACCTTTCTCTTTCTTCCTCTTCCTTACTAAAATTAAAATTAAATTATGTGAACGATTCAATAAGACAGCAACTACCAGATATGATGGCTTTCGGTATATCGCTGTATCTGTACTAAACGCCACACTGCACTGTATTTAAATAACTGGGCATGGGAAATTTAAATAAATAAATAACTTTTTATACCACAGCTACAGCATTCACGATAAGGTTCAAGCAATCATTAGTTCGTTCATTCGTAAAAGCTTTAGCCTGGTCAGGGTCACAGAGTTTATCACAGAAACTCTGACTGGGACACCAGTCCATCACCTTTATACTCTATGAGTTGCAACTCTCGGAGTACGATGCTTAGACTACAAGAACATGTATATATATATATATATATATATATATATATATATATATATATAAAATAAGGGTTGTTTTACAATCAGGGTACGCAAGCTAAAAATCCCATTTAACACTTATTATCTTCAATATCAAAAGGCTTGACTAAATAAACTTGGTTGTTTATTGTAGCCCTGTGATAGCTCTATTTACCATGCAAAAAAAAAAATGTGGTGATAACGTTATTTTTGGTGAATGTATGGCAATATATGTCATATTTAGCAAAATTACTCGTGTCATTTAGAAAAAGTGCTTTTTTGACCACAGGTAGCTCCAAAAGGGATGCACTTACATCATTCTTTATACCATAAAACACATATTTGGTTCCATATCATTGGAAACATAGTTAAGTTTTAACGCTGAATGCCAGTAAGTTTTCAGACTATTTTGATCAAATTAGTATGGAATTGTGTCAAAAAAAAAGTCCTCTCCGAGACAGCGAATTTTTCAATATAAAATAACATATCTAAAATGATTATTTTCATCCTAAAACGTGGTCAAGATATCGGGACATAAATATTAGAGACAACTAACACAAAGCTTACAGCCTTATATTTAAAAGCGCTATGGAAGTAGTGGATTCTGAATTGTCAAAAAAAAACGTCCTCTCCGAGAATCACTTCATTTGTTTCTCCCAGCCCTGCTTAAAGCTTCACTTAATCTTGTTATAATACAAACTATTACACATGCCTATCTGTTCTTTAACTTGTTCTTTAACTTCACTTAAAAACTGGTACAAGAACCAGTTTGAATCAATTTGAATTTTGGACCCCTGTGACACAAACTTTGTACCCTGATTGTAAAACAACAATGAGACACGTTCCAGTAATCAGTTACAGTCCCAGTCAAAAGTTTGGACACATCTTCTAATTCAATGTTTTTTCTTTATTTTGTTATTAATTAAAAGACACTTTGCGTCTTAAAGTAATGATGTTCTGCCATTTCTCTTTACTTAGTTGAGCGGTTTCTTGACATAATATGGATTACTACAGTTGTGGAATAGGGCTATTTACTGTATTTTTATTATTTACTGTTTAATCTCATACACATTAAAGTGCCATTCCACCATTGGATGTATTCTTTGGCATAAAATACAATATATTTTATGACAACATGACTAGACAGAGAAATCTTTTAGCTTCAAAATGATATATCAAACATAATTTTTTGACAACGACAAGTATATTAATTTTGCGACCAAAGTCACCTACCCTTTTAATTTCCGCGCGGTAGTGAAACGTGATGTCATCAGCAGGTTCCCCTTCTTGTGTACCGCGTGTCGGTCTATTTTTAGACCAGGAAACCCCCAAAGTGAGAGAGTCATTTCTCCTCGTATATGGGGGCCAAAAAAAATTGCGAAAAATTTTGAGTTAATCTTTCAGTTAGCTAGATTTATTGGTATTAGCTAGATTTATTGGTATTATTTTTATCGTGCTCTATCCGCCATTGCTGATAATATGTGCCACGTCACACGTCACGTGGTACACAAGAAGGGGAACCTGCCGATGACATCACGCGCGGAAATTAAAAGGGTAGGTGACTTTGGTCGCAAAATTAATATACTTGTCGTTGTCAAAAAATTATGTTTGAGATATCATTTTGAAGCTAAAAGATTTCTCTATCTATCTAGTGATACCATTTATATATGTTGTCAAAATATATTGTATTTTATGCCAAAGAATACATCCAATGGTGGAATGGCACTTTAAGAAGGCAAAGCGTCATCAAGGTAAACGCTGGCTACTTTGAAGAATCTAAAATGTGAAACATATTTAGTTTATTTCACACTTTTTTTTATTTGCCACATAATTCCATATACGTTCCATATTTTACTTCATAAGTTTTGGTGTCTTCAGTGTTGTTCTACAATGTAGAAAACGGTCAAAATACAGAAAAACCTATGAATGAGTAGGGGGGGCCAAACTTTTGACCGGCACTGTATCTCAATAGGAGTCTTGTTATAATGAAAACATAAGAAAAGTAAGTAAAATCATATCACATATTTATCGCTGTGCTCTCAAGCTTGCGTTACCGTTTCAGAAAGCTATCCATTGTGTGTTTGGCGCTAATCCAGTGTTTGTATAGCTTATTTTAAAAGTGACATGTTATTCATTTTCTTCTTGCACTTGATGTGTTTCAGTGAATTCAGTGTTAAACAAATGTGCATCGTTTAATTCATTTTTGAACGGTTCAACAGAGGGTCTGTGATGAAAACGAGCAAAGAAAAAAAAACACTGCTGTAAAATGTACAGATGAGTGACAGTATAATATTTAGACATTTAAATAAGGGACAAAGTCTGTTACAAGTGTTTCAGTTGCACACTGAGCCATAATGAGCTTCCACAAGAGCTTCAACGTGTCTTTGCATACACACAGCCTAATCTAGGAATTTGAAAATAGGGGACAGATCCCTCACTAGTTGTAGAAACAGGGGACAGAAAATATTAACATGGGTAAAAATATCCCTCATTTGTTACAGTTAGTGGGGACAGAAAAATAAATAATACATTGGTAGATATTTTCAAGAGTACATCTATAAACAGAACAGTTTTATTAATCTTTACTTTTAGAATAGCATTAACATAATACTAAATTGAACTTTCAACAAGAAAAATTAAACAAATTACTCAAAAAAAAAACTAGCAATCATGTAGAATGTGTAAGATTACCAGGACTACAAAAATGCAGAAAAATAGGCTTTACTTATCCAAATGCACCTGTTGGTTCTAAAGTTAAAGTGCAGAGAACCTCACAGCACAACATGAAGTTACCTTAAAATATAATATAAATGCCTCAGCTTTCATGTAAGAAAAAAAACTATTAATACTAGTACTGTGTGCAGGCAGTCTCTCCTGAAGACTAAATTAAACAATAATTATAAACTAATAAAATAAATGGCTCAGGCTTCATAGAAGAAGAAAAAACAATTTGAACAGAATCTCACAGTATGATGCTGAAGCTGCCTAAACAATGGAAAATAAAATACTATTTTGGCAAAAATGTTGGCATCCATTAATTTCTTGTATTAAGTAAAAAAAAAAAAAAAAGTGCACACAGTCCTTCACTGTAAACATAACACACTTTCAGTAACAGAATTTAAGCCTACATAAACACTGACTCGCACATCATGCAGTGTTGCCAGATACTGCTGACGTTTTCCAGCCTAAATATGTTCAAAACCCGCCAAAATGAACTTAAAACCGCCCAATCTGGCAACACTGCGCGCATGCTGCTTCTCTTGAACGTATACACGGAAGTAAGGCGGAAGGTAGTTTGTCGACGTCACCTCAAGACAACGCCAACGATTGGATATAATAGTTCACAAAACTGTTTTACCCGCTAAATAAACCATTCGGAATACTTCGGTCCTTTCCGATATTTTCCGATTGGTGTGTAAACAACGCTATATTTACCGCGGTGCTTGCTAGCGGGTGCTGACAAACTGATACGCACAAGATTCAGTAAAACGCGACTACACGCTCTCTACTTATAAATGCGCGACAAAATGAATAGATACGCGATATCACTCTCGCGCCCAAAAAGTGGATGTGCGACAGACAGATAAAAAACGCGTATTATCGCGTATTACGCACCCTAGATTAGGCTCTGATACATTCTACAAGCCTGCATCACCCGTCTGTACCTTTAAATATTATTATGACATAAAGCATGATAAAAATGGAATTCTGTTGAGATAAAAGTGCATTGTCCGTATAAAGTACACTGAGTTAAATTTGCGAATGAAATTGGCTATACAGTAAATCTGCCGTTTCATATTAACAACGCTGTTGTCCATAACCAGCATTAATAAGAATAACAGTAGCAAACGCACTACAGGAAAGTAATGCATCTATTATGAAGTGGGTGCACGAGAACACAAATTGAGACGCTGTGTGTGAAACAACACACTGTTCACTGAGTGCACAGTGAAAATATGTGAGGAATGAACATGCAGACCGGGTTCAAAAGAGAAGAGGGTCAGAAGTGAAGAGGGGAAAAAAAAATCAGACTAAAAAATCCCGCTTTTAGCAGTAAACGAAGTCAGTAAGGAAGAATAGAAAAACAAAGTTAGGTCATAAGATCAGGTCGTGCCCTCAGACCATGCACACACTCCCCTGCAGGCGTCGACTATCACACCGATTAGCTTAAAACACACACGCACGCACACCTTGGTGAAATCCAACAAATAACAAATGTGACAGAGCAACAACGTTCTGCCAAAAATACACTTCCTATCTTGGATTACAAAGACATTATTTGTAGTAATACGTCATCATTATGTATAAACGGTTATATTAAAAAAAGCAAATCGCAAACGCGCAAAGCACACGGCAAGTCGGCGAACTCGTGCTTTTATTTTGTATCATAAGTAAGATCGTTGAGAAAAACAGTTTGCGTGTTTGTGCACACATTTCAGATTGCACATTTTCGATCGGAAAAAAAAACCCATTTAATTTTCGATTGCAAAAACATGCGAACAACTTTCCTCGATTATCATACTTACGATATGAAGACTTGCATTAACAGTGGCAGAATAAGCCACGTTATCGTTCATATTATGGTTTTATTGTGAACTGTTCAAGTTTCCGTACATACTTCAGTATTATGCTGTGGGTTATATTTTATTAAATATACCGTGTATTCACACACAGTACACAAGCTTACAATACGTGTGTGTGTGTGTGTGAGCACTGATTATCTGCTCAGGGCTAGGATTCTCGTTATTATGGAGTGATTTAATGCTATTTTGTTTCTGCCTTCATTATTTATCTTTTTTCCTGCCCAGGATCTGCAGATAGAAAAAGGACAGTAACTATCTCTGCTGCAAAGCAATTGAAAAATAAATAAATAAATAAATAAATTACACAGCAACGTTTTAAAGGCTGCTTCACCGTACATGGATTTACTCCTTCATGGAAAAACTGTTCCACTATTATGCTCACGACTACTTTACTGCTTCCTTTAAAAAAAACAAAAACAAAACACACACTCCTTGGATTCAACAGTAATACTTCAATACAGTATCAAGCCTGTACGTGGGAGTGTTGTAGCACGATTATAATATAGTACATCTGACATAAAACTCATTTTCAGTGAGAAAAAGCACAGAGACCAAATATAAAAGTTTTGAGTCGAGGACAAATGCCGAGGGATGTGAACAGCACTAGCAGTCAAGCTCACTGTTTATACACACTTATGTACACGGAAAAAAAAAAAAAAACACCCTACTTAAACAATGAGAGGCACTATTGATCACTACGAGGTAAACGTCCTTGCTGGGTTAGAATGTAAAGCAGGAGTGTCAAAGTCAGGGCCTGGAGGACTAAAGCTCCACAGAGATTTGTGGTTTCCTTCCTCTAACACACCAAACTCAGCCCATGAAGGAGTCAGTAATTAACTAAGCGATGTGCTAATTGAGGTAAAATGTAAAAATCTGCAGTGCCATGGCGATCTTCATCGGAGTCCATCACCTCAAATGTGAAAGCTGATTTATATTATAAAATAAAAGCATGCTGCAATCATAAACTGCTGTTCTGCAATGTATATGTGCATACATGATCTCTATATGTACGGAGCTGTAGTTATTAAAAATAATCAATAACCTGACTAAAATAAATGTGTTTTTAAATGCATGCTTATTGTGCTTAGTTATGCATGGGCTAGAAAGACATTTTCGTAACAATATTCAACTATTCCTATTAATAAATCCTTCCCCCCCCCCATCAAATCGTGCGCTCTGATTGGCTCGCGAATCCTACGATCCAGACCCCGGTTACAGACCTTTGGCGACTCGCTCGTTCACAACAACAACAAACATACTGTAGTAGCAATTTTTTGTCAACATTTATTTTCGCATTTCTCAGTATAACAGCATTAATGGCGATAACGACAGTGTTCACAGCGAAAGCGAGTTTTACTACCCTGATGAAGACGAAACAAAAGAAAACATTTCAGGAGAAAGCCGAGTAGCAGGTATGGTTTCCCTTTCGGGCGCTCTCGTTTTCTGTTTAAAGGAAAAAATTAATATATTATTTACCAGCTTAAAGTCGGTCCGTATCGTGAAATACCGTGACCTCGGCTTTGAAAATACTGACCGAGGCCTTTATTTTCAAGACCTCGGTCACGGTATTTCACGACACGGACCTCCCAGCTGGTAAATAATATATATTTATGCTACAGTCATAACAATGCTATTATTACCAAACAAAAAACAGCGTAAACACTGCAGCATGTTTATTCCTTCGAGCATATGTAGAGGAATGTAAGACATCTGATAAAACACACAGTTTTATATCTGCTTATCTTCCAGTTCGTTCAGTAACACTCATTAGACTCTATCGTTAAATTTTATGAATCAGTCCATTTCCTCTATAGTATCTGTATGTGCAGACATGCCTAAAATATTAATTTTGACACGTTCGCTAAATAATTAGGTGTAAAATATCACTGTGCAACCTGGACGTCATGCCAGATCATTTTGGTGGGAAGTGTTCATATATTATGCCATGCTCAAATTAACAACACTGTATTTCTCCCGATATTCATCAGTGTCGTGCTGATTTAAGTAAGAGAGTATGAAATACGTTTCGGTTTTTTTGCTGTGGTTTTGAGAGCTGTTTGTGTGTTGCGCCAGGCTATGTGAACACCTGAATCGTACTTTAGACCTTGCTATGAGTGACAACAAAACATCATCACATAATACCAGCTCACTTGAGTCGTATGTCAGCAATATGACGACATACCACAAGATTCAACACGCGGTACTGCATTTTTACTCTCGATATATAACCTCTCCTGTTCTGGAGGTGGTGTAAAGACAACCAGCTTCCTTACTGTGGACAAGTTTGAAAACGGCTCCATCAGAACTGGAGGAAAATTGGTTTTTTGGTCACAAAATCGTCTATGGAAGTTCATGTTTACCAGCACGTTACAGAGATAGTACCACGTTTAACTCAGATATCCACAAACACGACACAAGACTCAAGTGCAATAACTTAAGACCGATTCTCACCAAATCTGATCAGCGACAGTTTAATGTGTAGAGGACCCTTTGTATGGAATAGTCTAAAAAAACAAAAAAACAATCACAAAACGGTACATCTCAGCCCCTTCTCGAGAAGCAACCGATAAAGGAAATCTTGAATAATCCAACTACAAAATTACACTGATCTATCTTTCCAAATCCTTGTTATCAATTAATTGTTCATAATCAACGATGTTTTCATGTTTAATATTAGATTTGCTCAGTAAGTTGATCTTCAGCTTATTTCTATCATTTTATTCAGCAAATCAATATCATTATTGTTATTTTATCATGTATTCACATATTTGCTTGTAGCAAACTGTATGTTTGTTTTTCCTGGCTATCTATTTGATCAATTACTTTAATCATTAAGGGTTTGTTGTTGTTGTTTAACTTTATGCTTTATATAAGTTGACCCTAATGTTGTCATTTTTTATTTTAACAAGGGGAGACCCTCGAAAAACCATCAGGTTTCAGGCCTCCCCTGTATATCTTGTATTTGTTATATTTTGTTAAGCCAATTTTGTACTTGTACGTGCAATAAACGAAAAACAAACAACAAATATTACATCACGATACCTGAAAGCATTTTCTGAATAAGTGCCATATTACTGTAATATAATATGTATAGTATTTGCTCGCAACTCGCATGTTTCTTTCTCAAAGAAGGCAGTTTTCTTCACCAGATCAGGCTGAAAAGATAAACTACAGGGACAGGACTATCACTCAACTAAGGAACTTTTTATTTTTGGAAATGTAATTAAAAAAAAAAACAATTATATCATCAACCACAATATAATACTACTTTGAAAATAATTATAAACTCTTTTCAACTCCTGCTTTTTTTTAAAGGAATGTAACTGTTCGAGCAGAGGCCAGCGCTGAGCTACAGGACGCTTCTGAAACTCATCCCTGCTTGTAAATCACGGTGCTAACGTGTTGCATTAATAAACACGAAAACCTCAAACAGCTGGATCATATGGATTTCAACACTCGAGGAAGCTTGTGCAAGAAATGTAGACACTTCACGTTTTATCCTCTCCTATAATCTCAAACCAGACGAGGTTTGAGCTAAATATTTTGCTCGGCCTAATCTCCGTTGAGAAGCGGGGAGGAGCGAGGACGGCCATGGGATTCCCCTACAGGATTTTTTTGTCCAAACTAAACACACACGCCAAGAGAGCTCTCCAGAAAGAGAGCCAAACGAATACACCTCAAATCTAAACCGTCTTAAAGCCCCATCACTCAGCAAGCACAGTGTATACCTGCGCTGTCTTACAATCTTGGGTTCTAGATTTGGCCTGTGAACACTGCAGCACTGCTCGAAATGGGAAGGTGAGCTTAAGGGAGAAAGACAGCGTGAGCTTGTCTGGAATAGGTCCATGTCATCCTGAGCTCGAACTCTGAATGAACCCGAGGAGGGAGTGAAAAACTCTGTGCATAGCTTCGTCCCCCCTGCTGCTGCAAAACAACGCAGTCAGAGAGAAAGAGAAAAGCAACAGGGGAGTTTGATTTCAATGCAAACGCCACGCCGGCCAGGGCAGCACCACAGCCGAGGAACCTGAATAAACGACAGCATTCGCACTGAAGCTATCTGGCCAGGAGAGAGCGTTCAGACAGAGAGAGAGACAGAGAGAGAGAGAGATCTCCTTTAGATATCTCCATCCATTTTATTTCACGCACTAATAACTGTGAAAAATGCCCGAGCCTTTTCTGTGATGGAGTCTCAGGCGCAAATTCAGCGCTGTTCCGTCTCTCCAGAGGTGAAAATAAAAAGAGCTTGTGAGTCTGAGGTCTATCTTGCATAAGATTCAGGCCGCTCATGGCGTTTTATATTGCCAGCAAAGAAAGACTGGGAACATGGATATCAAACGGACACATCACAAATGAATTCCCTGATTGTTTAAACCCACCCACCCACCCACCCACACACACACACACACACACACACAGGAAACCTGGGACCTGGTAATTTCACCTAATCATTAAACACTTAAAATCATGCAGGGCAAATTTTCCGCCACGTTTCTGCTCAACTTGACTCTTGCAGTTCTTAAAACCAGAATGAAAAAAAAAGTGATAAAGTAGACTGCGGAGAGTAAAAGAGACATTGACAGAGCAGTAAGGCAGAAACATCTGTACACAAGGAGACATTTTCAGCTGCGAGAGAGATGGCTAGCGAGACAAATCAAACAAAATGTTTACCATCTACAAGTGGCCGAGGTGGCACATACAAGCTTTAGCAACCGCTACGCTTTAAATAAAGATACACTGAGATACAAAGCAAGAAGTAAAGCGAAAAAGTCATCTGCATCTGCGGATAGTTTCAGCTGGAAGAGCTCTGCATACCAGGATGCAAATAAGTCGACCATTAAATACACGCGACATATTTTGATTTAGTTCAGAGAGTTCTGCCTTAAATGTGCTAAACATGAACACAGCAGCTGTTGAACTAAAATATAAGAAAGAAAAGAAAGAAAGGACGGACGGATGGAAGACTTCACTTTAAATGAGTGGCTTAGACACTTAATAAGGTTTCTCACTTCCACACAGAAACATTAACGGACTCAATGGGGAACCAAAAGCCTTTTCCTTCAACTCATATCCATTACTTCAAAACTTAAGTTTGCGGCAGGCCTTTTTCTTCAAAGTCACATTATAATATTAATATGAAATATATTTGTCTTCTGAGAAATTTATACAACATTTAAAACACTGGACCAAAGACACAAACTCCAACATTTATACACACACAGGCTGACAGAGTGTGTTAAACCTGACCTATATACTGTACACACACACACACACACACACACACACACACACACACACACTAGGGTGCATCAGTTGCCCTCACTTTCATAAAATCTGAAGCATTTTTGTTTGGGTGTTCCTTTTCACCAATAAAGACATCCTGTAAAATTTTTTGACCACATTCAAAAGTCTAATGGTGGCACCATGAGGTTCATTTTTTGCCAAAAAATGCTTATTTTATGTTTTCGCGTAAGGTTTGAATCACAACGTTGGACTCCATTTATTGATTTCTTGTGAGCCAGAGATCATGTTAAGAACCTTTGCAAGGGATTGAGAAGCATTAATGTGATTCATAATACATTTGTATTGTTTAAAAAGTAGTTGAACAATGATTCAATGAGCAGCTAAAACTCAAACTGTGCTTGATAATATATTTAGAATATGTACTAAAAATGTGTATCTAAGATATTTGGTATACTCTATAAGGTGCCATAATGTTTCATGAAAAGTGATTGAAATTTTGTCATAAAAGTCATAAAATAGCAGCTTTTTCCATAACTTTGAGCTCTTGGTGCCACCATTAAACTTTTGAATTTTGTCAAAATATTTCACCCAGTGTGTTTTCTTACCAAAAGGAACATAAAAACAAAAATGCATCATGATCGGAGGAACTTTTCATTTTTAGGGGGCAACTGATGCACCCTAACACACACACACACACACACACACTAAGTGAAGGTGTCATAACAAGAAGCATTTTAAAATTAAAAAATAAATTAAATAATAATAATAAATGCTAATAATAATTAATAATAATAATATATCTAAGTGTGTATATGAATAAAGCATGACTGACCTGTTTTCTCTTTGATCTCGCACAGGACGTTAAAGAGCGCAGGCTTCATCCTGTGACAGTTCAGCGCGTGCTTCCTAAAACAAAAGGTAAAAATGTCCGCGTGATCAGAAGCTCGCGCTGTAATTTTCCCGCCTTTTGTGCTTGATGATGATGATGATGATGAAGACACCATGGGGCCTGCGCGTGACCAGATACTGCTGAAAATATTTACCGCTTTTTACCGTCAGGAACGATTTACGGCAACCATTTTATATATTAACAAGTAATTAAAATAAAGAAAAAAATACAGAGCCGTGATTATTATTATTATTAATTACTTAATTTAACACTGTTTCCTAATTAAGTCCTAATGATGTTTTTGTGTTGTTGTTGTTGTTAAAGGCTGATGTATGACTCTGTCCCGGGCCGTCCAGCATGGCCCCGTCCCAAACCGCATGGTGCCGGAGTGTTGTGGCCTGTCACTACCTGAGATTACTGCACTGAACTGCTCACACAGCCGAGCCGCCTCTTCACCCACAGCACTCAGCGCTTTCGGATGGAGCCGCAGTCAACGTCCAGTCGTCATGGTAACCGGGAAAGCTTCGCTCGTAGCTGCTAAAAGCTTAGCTATAGCTAATTAACAAACGAAATTATTGTACAGATCGGTTTCATGTCCTGATGAGCTTGTGAGCTACTTTGTTTGGTTAATAAATAGGAACAGGGATTATAACCACTACACTCAGGGACGATGTAAACTGTACTATATTAAAAACAACAACAACAACAGACTTAAAGACGAGTATCTTAACGGTCACGCCGACCAGATTAATCAGTGCTAACAGTCAGCTCAGCTAACTCAAAGGTATAAAGTGTATTTTTTTAAATTTAATTAAGTCGCCACCAGGTTACTTTTTTTTTTGTTTACAAAACAAAGATGTTGTGTCTTGTAAAATTAAAACCTTAAAAAAAATCATATTTAGTGTGTAGCACCGAGGCCTATGAAACAAACACAAACACACAGGAAACGTTTCTAAATTCAGATTGAAATCCTGAAATAAGAAGCACGATTAGCATCAAACTATAGGATAGTGACATATATATATATATATATATATATATATATATATATATATCAGATCACAATTTTAAAAAATAAATAAATAAAAACAATGGGAGTTCAAGCCCATACATTTTTATAAAGTTTGTATTATTATTATTATTATTATTATTATTTAGTAGTAGTATCTGTATAATAATAATAATAATAATAATAATAATAATAATAATAATAATCTGTGACTAGATTTAGGGGCTACATATTTAACGCGACTTAATAATAAAACTATTTAGTGTGTGTGTGTATGTGTGTGTGTGTGTGTGTGTTTTGACAGCTTACCTGGCCTGCGCTTCGTCCAGACTTTGGTCTGTAATGGTCATAATTTGTTGCAAAATGTCTCCGATGTCCTGCTTCCTGCCGTCGCCGTCAGCTGCTCCGGTTCCCTCCTGCATGTGCTGAGGCAGGCCCGGGTGCCCCGCCATCCCCACCCCGGCGTGAGAGTGCATCATCCGCGGCTGCTCGTCCATGTCTGCCGCTTCCTCTGTCCCTGCAGCTTCGGCTAAACCTTACGCCTCAGTCTGTGCTGCTCGCCCGGTCAGCGGTGAACACGCACGCACACACACTCACACACTCTCTCTCTCACACACACACAGAGACTACAAAAAAAAGCCTGCAAGCTTGTCTTTGGACTCTATGAAATACGAGCTGAACTCTACCGGCCGGGCTGTGGACTGAATTGAAGCGGGCGCGTGTGTATTGAAAGCTGTCTTGCCTCACCGTGCTCCGGTTAATCACACTGGGTGCGATGGGCATTGAACACTCTCACCAGCAGCCGCTCTCAGCTCGGTCCATCCTTCCCTCTCGCTTTTGTTATACATTAACAGCGCAAACACCGACTATGGAGCATAAACCCCGCCCACGCGGCCTTATTGGATGGACAGAGAGTATCAACTTCCGCCCATTTTACCCGATTGGACGGTTGTGAGCACTAGCTCCTCCTCCGGTGCCTTTCTTCACACGTCAATCATGGCGCAGAGAGAAGACATTGAGAAGCGGGAAGCAGCTTACTACTGTAAACACACTGCTCTCCCTCCTGCTACTCTCACCTCCGGCATGTTGCATTCACATGCTAGAATTGGGCTTCACTGATTTCATGTAGCTTTCTGAACATGATTAAAACAACAACAACACTGAAACACCCAACCCAGCATTCTATCAAAGGAGACTTTTTTTTTTCCCCTCAGAGGTACAAATGCTTTTTCATTAACTAGGCTCAGCTATATAAGACATCATACAAGACATAACTCACAAGCTAACTTATTTTTTTAACCAAGGTGGGTTTGTCTCCTTTCCCTATTCATGATTTTACTGAATTGAGACCTTTTCCAAAACAACATCTCAAAGATAAGATAAGATAAGATAAGATAAGATAAGATAAGATAAGATAAGGTCGCCTTTTATTATCCCACAAGGTGAGATTTACATTGTTACAGCAGCAAAATATATATAAAGAGAAAAAGATAAGGCAGTGAAGGAGTCGTGCAAAAGTACTAAGTATACAAAAAAGGATGTATATATAAAAGAAATAAACTACACATTTAGAGATAAATTTTTTTTACAAATTTGCATAAATTAACAGGTTTGCAGATATACAGTTAACATAAGTGGAATTGCACGTGTAAGTATTGCACAGGTAATACTGCACAAGTAAGTCGATATATTGCACAAGAGCCATTTTAACCATGTGTAGCTAGCAGTTCGCTGTAAAGTATAGTCAGTGCACACAGTATACGTTCAGAGGGGTTTCTATGGATGTAGAAGTGATGTGGACAGTATTGTTGATTATTGTGAGGAGTGTCTGGTGCTGTGCTTGGTGAGGTGCCGGTTGTACAGTCTCACAGCAGTAAGGAGGAAGGAGCTGCTAATATAGATGCTTTATTATGATTAAATAATCATATAAAGCATCTAAAGTTCAGCATGATCACACAATATATTTTTAACATCAAGTCCAAATACTTCCTTCTTCCAATCTGGAAGTTTTCAGTTTTATGACATGGCGGTCATTTAAAGTGATTTAAATAAAATGAAAATTATTAAATTACAAAAAGGGGGAAAAAAACCATGGATAGCTGCAGCGTGTATATTACCTGTATTATTTGTCCTACCTGTTACGCAAAAGATAGTCAGAAGGAAACAATGTCATTTTAAAACTATGTTAATTTTACTCTGCAAAATGACAGACGGCATTATACACATAAGACAAAAGACAGTGAGTAGGTTTTCTGCATATCAATCATATCAACACTTGCCTTTGTCTGCCATATTTGATCTGGACACCAACTCAGAAAATTGGATGTCAGTAAAATCCTCTTTTTCTCTCTCCAGGAGACCATTACGTTTTCCAGCCCAATGCCAAACAGTACATTTATGTACAGTACAATAGTAGATAAAGTCCTTTCAGAGCAACAGATTTTATCCTTCATTCATTTACATTACTGCTAAATGAGTGTGCTTTCATTAAAAAATACCATACAGTTGAATTGAACTGAGTATTTTTGAACTGTGTAGACCTGCATTAAGCTAGACTTATATATAAGCACTCCTATATATAATTTCAGGCATCAAACCTTATGACTGACTGCAGTCTAACTCCACACAAACCCATTTTGTACAGCCTGCTACATGGTCCGTGAGATTGTGGTTTTATTCCGGTGCTCAGTGCAATGTGTATTATTTTTTCCAGGTATGTTGGAGGCCTACGCTTGGCTGCATTTGCTTGCCTCGCCCTGATGTAAGCCGATGACCCATAGTGAGCAGGCAAGTGTGTGTATGTGTATATGTGTTTCCAGGCTGAAAAGTGCCCTTCAGGCTCACCGAGTCCTCCATTCTGCTGCTCCTGCTGTGGGGGGCTAGAGGAAAGGGGCAAGGCACACACACACAGTCTCAATTCAGCCTACTGAAAGATGTCTGTAGTGTAGACTGAAGACTGAACGTTATATACTGAAGAATTAAAACTAGTTTTTTATTATTATTATTGTTTTATTTTTTATTATTTTATAAATATTTAAAATTTTTAGGGTGTGATAGTATATCTGTGTGACAATATGCCATAATATGGACCTCTGAAATAGTTAAATGTGCAATTAATTTAATTTTACATCTAGATAATATCTAATAATTACATTATTACATACATAATTAGTATGCATTTTAAAACAGGATATTTATTTATTCATTTATTTATAAATCTATGTAAAAGGACCAGTGGGTTTAAAGAGCAAAGGTTACTATGGTCAATAAAATGTAACAGAAGCTACAAAACTGAGTAAAATTGTATGTATATCAGCCACTTTATTAGGAACACCTGTACTCCTGCTCTCCCACTCCTCATTATAGCACCAGCACTGCACTGCCCTGATCCCAGTTGTACCACACTCGTTACTCTATCCAGACCGATCTGTGTGCAATCATTTCGGGATGCTGGTTGTACCACACCTGCTCACTCAATTTATATTCATCACAATGACTGTTCTTTACTTTTCTTTACTATTTCCATTGCAGTAAGTATTTATTCTAACCTCCCCAGTGCAATAACCACTTTTGTGCAATAACTTGTTCTGTGCCACTTTATTCTTCATCTCTTTTATTTATATATATATATATATATATATATATATATATATATATATATATATATATATATATATATATATAGACAGACAGAGAGAGAGATTACTTACAGTCTTATTGGCATGGATTTGTTCATCGCTTTATTTTTTACTGTCACCCTTTTATTTTAGCTTCTTAATGTGACTTAATTAGGCATCTACAGACTCACTCCATACGACATCTCATTGTACTTGTATACTAACAATAAAATCTTGAATCTTGCTTTGAATCATGCAGTTTTCCAATCAGCCAATCATGTGGCATCGATGCAATGCATGAACTCATGCAGATACAGGGCAAAAGTGTAAGTTAATGCTTATATCAAACATGAGATTGGTGGAAATTTTTGATCTTAGTGAATTTGCCCACGTATCTGGAAATTACACAGAATCATGTGAAAAAACAAAACAAAAAACAACATCCAGTGGGTGTCAACATACAAATAACCACTCTTTACAACCACGGAGAGCAGAAAAGCATCTCAACATGCACAACATGTTGAACTTCAAGAGAAGAAGACCACATCAGGCTTCACTCCTGCCACCCAAGAATCGAAATCTGAGGCTACAGTGGGCATAGGTGACCTTTTTTTTTTCAATCTTTAACCTTCTTTCAGTCTTCGAAAGCTTTTTGCCAAACACTGATAATATGTATTATTTTCTAATAATTGCACATCAAGGACTTTAAATGTTGTTGCTGAGCTTCTACATCATTTCGATTCTCTCTTAACAAGTACGTACAATTAGTATGTATAATTATCATACTAAGAATTCATAATTGATGAAACCCTAGTCAATACAAAAACATGCCATAGTATAGCAGATAGCAGGTCATTACACAAAGCTAAGCAACTTAGCAATTAATATTTGGAATATATGGAAAAGCAGTTATCTAAGTAAGCAGTACTGTATTATGTGCATCGTTTGCACACCCCAAGATAAACGTAAAACGTCTCATTATTTGGAATGCAGCATTATTTTAAATAAATTTAGTGTAGGCAATCCCATAATTCTGTTCACCGCACCAGAGTTCCATGAAGGTTTGAAGAAACATGCTGAATGCTCCAAAAGATGTAAATAAATTACTCATATTATAGCTAATAATGAAAGGTCATACACTACCGTTCAAAAGTTTGGGGTCACTTTGAAATGTCCTTATTTTTGAAAGAAAAGCACTGTTCTTTGCAATGAAGATCACTTTAAACTAATCAGAAATCCACTCGATACATTGCTAATGTGCTAAATGACTATTCTAGCTGCAAATGTCTGTTTTTTGGTGCAATATCTCCATAGGTGTATAGAGGCCCATTTCCAGCAACTCTCACTCCAGTGTTCTAATGGTACAGTGTGTTTGCTCATTGCCTCAGAAGGCTAATGGATGATTAGAAAACCCTTGTACAATCATGTTAGCACAGCTGAAAACAGTTGAGCTCTTTAGAGAAGCTATAAAACTGACCTTCCTTTGAGCAGATTGAGTTTCTGGAGCATCACATTTGTGGGGTCGATTAAATGCTCAAAATGGCCAGAAAAATGTCTTGACTATATTTTCTATTCATTTTACAGCTTACGGTGGTAAATAAAAGTGTGACTTTTCATGGAAAACACAAAATTGTCTGGGTGACCCCAAACTTTTGAACGGTAGTGTAAATTGTGTTGATATCGACGAGGTAAAATAACAACTCCAGCTAACATATGTGGATAATTATTGGTAGTTCAATATGAGAAGAACACTTGCTGTAAGTTTAGGATCTAGTAACTAGTGAGGGATAGTGAATAAACAAAGGAGACAAGGACTTTTGAAGGATGCAGCAATAAAGGAAGTTGCCTCAAGAATGGAACAAAAATCTGGTTTGAGCGCATCTCTGGAAAAAATAATTAATTGGATTGTTGCTCAGTGTTGGTATTTTCAGTTTGAACTTCTTCACATGGATTTCTTTTTCCTCAGAGAAACACACCTCTTACGTGTGCACCATGCTTTATTTATGTCCATTCTCAAACATGTATAGAAATAGTACTAAACTGTTTTACGTATCTTTAATATGTACCTTTCACCTGGAAACATGGATATAGTGTACCTTTAAATACCTTACATAGGTTGAAGATAGTACTACATGGGTTAAAGATGCACACTAAAAGTACAAAAGGTGCATGTTTGAGAGTACCACCCCGGAAATAAGGAAATGTACTGTTTAGTACCTTTTTTTTTCCTGAGAGTGTATACATAAACATGTTTTATTCTGTATCGCAATCCATGGGATTAATCATGAATGTTGTTTAGAGAGCGTCTGTGTGTATGTGTGTTTGAGGCCCTTTTGCTGAACGATTGTGTGCTGGCTTGGAGCACGCCTGGGCAGATGTTTGGCCAGTGTGACAATGTCTGGTGCTGCACACACACGCTCCCTCAGGTATTCTCGTTAGACCAACACTTAGCAGATGGCACAGCAAACACACGGCCGCTTCTCACTGCCAGGAACGGAGCGACTCTGCCCTCCTGCAGTGGCCAAATCAGTTCACTCGGGGATACAGGTTTCGCTTCACCTTCCCTTTCTGCAGTGTATATAAAATAGTTTTAAATAACAGGACAGTACACTGAGCTGGACTTTATTCAGTACAGTGATATATTAGCTAACAAATAGACAAAGGATTGTGTGTATGCATATTGTGTCTGTGTCTTTTGATGTGTATGTACTTTTTTTTTTAAATGTAGTTTTGTATAGAGTCCTAGAGAGTCCAAGCTTTTATTAATTATAATATTTGAGGACTACTGATGTTCACTGTGTTGGTAGCAGACCTTCCTACCTGGGTATTGTTTTCTTAATATTGTCATCCTAATGTGATTCAGTGTATTATTGTTACAGTTATTAAAAGTAACAGGGGTTATTTCAGACAGCTGTGTGAAATGCAACACCAGTGCAGGAAGACACGGCGTTCCTGTCCTCCTGTCTCCCTATAGATCACAGCATGGCGACAGTCATACTGAGACGACACACACCTCTGATAAGAGCATTAACACCTGAGGACAAGGAGAGGGAGGACGCTAACTTTAAGTTTTATTAGGAACTACAACTAGTTCATCAAGTAATAAATTTTGAATATGGAGCCTGCAGCAGTAATTTAACTAAGATTTCAGTGCTGTAAATATTTATTTTAATATTGTGCCATAAACAAAGTGATCGTAATTTGTTGTTTTAATAATGCAAAAAGAGCAAAACTGTGACAGACCTTAATGACGTACTGCAGCAGACAGAACTGAGAACTTCTACAGCGACAGATCAGCCAGAGACGGGAATTAACGGCAAATCGTATATCACACATCTCATCTGTGAAAAAGCTCACTGTAATCACTTAACCCCCCTTTGACGTGTATGGAAATGTGTGTGTGTCGGTAAACTAATGCACTGCGTGTTTGTGTGTGTAAGGGTGGGGTGGGGGATATATTCGTTTGAGTGTATTGGAGCTGACACTAGTGTTCTCCGTAGTGGATCAGTTGATTTCTCAGCAGACAGGAACCGTTTGTAGTGCCCTTAGTCATTTCCGGAGATAAAGAGGCTCTGTGCTTTCACTGGCTCTCGTGTCAGGGCCAACTTTATCAAGACTGGAAGGATAAAGGATAAATTCACAATATGAGAACTGCACAAATATTCAAAGTAATAAGTCTGGACAAAAACAGCATATTGCAATTGTACGTTTGCATATTGTTAAATGCAATACGTTAAAATATTCCATGATATGGTTAAAATTTGGCCTGCATTCAGTTTAGAAAAAGTAATTGTCTTTTCTTGGATCATACCATTGCCACACCTAAAGACAACTTATTTGGACTGCAAGATTGATTTAGAGATTTATACATTCTGATGGATAGGATAGGTTTACAATTAAATAATATTGGCTGGCATTGAGTGGTATATCAGATATATTCCATTCAGCTAGCATGATACTGAACAAGTTGAAGACGAGTTCAATATCATGCTAGCTGAATGGAATACCATGAAAAAAGCCATTATTATTATTATTATTATTATTAATAATTACACATACACACTCTCTTCTAGTTTTTTTATGTCCGTTGCAGGGCTTTACATTAGCACCCGCCCACCCGCCAAATGCGGGTAAAATTCGGCTTTGGCGGGTCATAATTTTAGTCCCACTAGCCACTTTGGCGGGTGGTTTATTCTGTGGTATGACAATATATTTTAATTGTAGTTTTCTCTGAAGGCATCTGATATAATAAACGCATTGCAATGTAATATTACGTGCCTACAACTCCCATGAGCACCTGCATAAACATTCTGACAACATGTTAGAATTGTTTAGAACGTCTCAGATAAAATCAATGATACGGTAACCTGCGGTTAATGACCGAAGCAACAAAGTTGCTGACGACTGACAAGCGCACTATGTGGTGGCATATTGCTGGAGTTTCAAACCCTGCTGCTCAGGAAAAAAGGGGCAGAGATGATTAGGGCCGGAGCAGCATTTTAAAATCACCGAGGTCCATGATGCGCAAAGCACGCGCCGAAAAATGTTCGACATATTTAAATGAGAGGGTGAATTACACATCACACAAGAGATCTATTCCTGAAATTACTTTTAATGGTGTTTGAACTGAATATCATCAGTTCTGAAAAAAAAAATCATGTATGTGGCAAGAGTAAGAATAATTTAAGCGTGTTTAATGGTTTGATCTGGCCCAAGCAATGAGGACAAAAGATACCCTCACCATGTAGCCTATGTAACTAAGATACATTAACAATCTGGCATCCATTACACCTACACACACACACAAAAAAAAAAAAAAATTCTGGGAAAAAAAATCAGTATACACCATCATGTTTTAGGTAAAGTTACCCAAGGCAAACATAAGTTGAAACTTTCCATTCTATTGCTTTGGCTTATCGAATGATTTATTTTTAAAATAAAAAACAAGGCAGGCTACAACTGCGCTGCTTCGAAAATGTAAATTGAACAGCTTGATGAAAGTGCGCTGATGATTTCCATGGAAACCCCGTGTCTCTTGCATTGCGTTCCTCCGCCGAGTCGCGCGCTCATTCGCTTTTGTGTTCTTGGTCTCAGAGCCGCGCGCACCAAACACACACAGAAGACAGAATCAACGTTTAACATAATTAACAATGCACTTTTTACGGAGACGTTTTAATGTTATTCTTTATTTTTTTTATCCAGCTGAATATTTAGCGTACAAATGTATTTTCAGCTCTTAAAAATGACTGAGGTCCGGACCACGGGGGCCTCAGAGCTGGCTGCAGCCATGGAGATGAACAAGACGCTAATAGGAAGATAAGACAGTTCAATGGCAAATGGAAGTTTAGGCGAGATTGGCTAGTTCATAGCAAAACCGAAAATACCATGTACTGCGAAGACTGTAGAAAGTCTGGCAAAGACAGGCAACAGTAATTTTAAACTCGAAACTATAAAGAACCACGAAAAGTCAAATGCACACATCGGTACTATAACATCAAAACCGGCGAAGACGGCTGGTCACTACAGGACAGCATTGCTTTCAGTCCCTGGCTGTCATGAAGTCGGTTGAGCTGGAGAGGATGGAGCTGCTGTTTAGAAACATTCACACGATTGGAAAGAAGTTGATCCACCCCAGCTATCAACTTATGGCCTGCTGGAAGCCTCAGGTCACGAAGACCATTTTTCATGGACCATTCAGACTCATCTGATGATGAATGTAATGAGAACATTTAATGTCTCTCTCTACACATGTACACACACACACACACACACACACACACACACACACACACACACACACACACACACACTATTAATAGATAATACATAATATACATAATAATACTTGATAATACACATAATACTTGCATATCAAAACATCAAATGTTTTTCAATGATAAATGTTTTGAATTGGACTTTTAATATTAGAATCAGTTTAGTTGTTCTGAATGTTATTTTTCATATTATACGATATTTCATATTATAAGGGGCTTGAATTTGAGTTCAATAAACAGAATACTCTGTTAATATTTTTGTCTGAATTGGTTGCATGTTTTCATATAGGGAGTTATAACAGCACTGAATACTTGAGTGCTACTGTAGAGATACACTATACGCTGCCATTCATAATTAAATCTAGATCTTCTGAACTTTAACATATCATAGTGAAGAAAAAACTGCAATTTCCTGGCAACAAAATTGTGGCTAGTGAAAAGGCTGAATGGCTAGTGACTCAGGAAAACCACTAGCCACAGTGGCCGGTGAGCAAAAAAGTTAATTTAAAGCCCTGGTCTGTTGGTATATTTTTCTCTTGTAAATATGCGTGAAGAATATCTAATGAAGTTTTGGTAGCCTTTCAGGCGTTCAACGTATCTTTCTCTTTCCCGGCAGAACAAAGAAATGCTTCTGTGCATGCACAGTAGAAAACTTTCTCATTGAATATTCATATCAATTCCGACGTGTGACATCATGTTGTCTTGACAACCATGCAATGTAAACCGTGTTCAATGCTCATTGGCTTTTCGCATGAGCTCTGATGTGTGACATCATGTTGTCTTGACAACATGCAATATTATCATAATATTGCACGCTGATTCTCCATTGGGTAGAGTGACATAATACATGTAGGATAAGCGATATGCTAACAAAATTGCATGCTATCAAACCAAATGAATGAAACCTGCTAGAAGGGAAAAAAATACGTTTTATTCCATCGAAAAAGCGTTCTGTATGTATAATAATGTACATTATTATACCTACGGGCCACTTTTTCTATGGAATAAAAACATGTGTTCTATTCCCTTCTAGCACGTGGATTGATGGCATGCAATATTGTTATCATATCGCTTATCCACCATGTATTACACCACTCTCCCCAATGGAGAATGAGCATGCAGTATTGTTATAATATTGCACATTG